>NC_089753.1:72232651-72250151 GCF_040412425.1 Macrobrachium rosenbergii | reverse complement strand
ACAGCAGGGTATGCAGATCGTTAAAAACCGTTTACCAAGAGTAAACCATGCCTAATGTTGATGATGCCTTTGATAGAAGGTAGGAGAAGGTGCACCAGGCAACCAACCCCTTAATGTAGGGATAAGTTAAGAAAGAACAAGGCTGTCAACCACTCAAACGAACTGACAGGCTACAGCATAGTGGTGTTCGTTTAAGTAAACCCTGAAATATTGACTGAAGAGAGAAAAAACAGTAGTAGCGAAAAAGAGAAGTAAAAACATCATAGGAAATGTAATAGAAACATAACCGGTCTACAGAAAAGTAACATTATAACACTGAAAAAAGAGATGTTTTGTCATGCTTGTATGTATGATGAAATGATGCTACGCACACAGACGGAGTGGGAAAGAAACGCAAGGAAGAGAAGCGAGAGATAAAAAAAAATAATAAGGAAACAGTGAAATACAACCACTGTAAGAAATGTAATGAAAACACAACCGTTTTAGGAAAACATAACGTTATTACACGGGAAAAGAGCCAAAAGCCCCAATATGATGCCATGAAACCTCACTTTCACGTCATAAACAAGTATGTATCGAATTATCTTCACCTTTTGGCGAAAAGATGGTTACAGATCAAGGGATGAGAAAAAGTACTGTCCTTTGCCCGACTCCCGTGCAAAGAGAGACACAATCAGGAAAACCATATCGTACAACATTAGGCTTGAACATTTCCCACCCAAAACCCCTCTAAGATTAGAGTTCAGCCCACATTTAAAAACAAATAAAACATAACGTTATTAATTCAAAATCTCCTTTCAATTGCAAAAAATTAAAAACAAAACTGGCAGAGGTATTGATAACATAAAACAAAATGGTTATGTTGAATTTGGCCTTTTAGCTATAATAAAAATGATAGTCCTTCGACACCGCGGTTCTTAATGAAACATACAGTCAAGGTAAATATGAGAAGAGGAAACACTTATTAAACACAAATAAAAACGAATTACTCTGTGATATAATAAAACAAAAGGAATTGTGCTTCACACCGTGCTGAAACATACATCAAGAAATATGGAGGAACGACGTACCCTAGCACTACTTTCTCTCTCGGTTGGGTACTGGGTGAGTCTCCTCTGAGGTGGTGGAGTAGGGTCTCCCTGAGGTGGTGTGGGTGGTAGGGATCTCAAATGCTTACGATTTCTTGTCGAAATTCTCCTGCTCCCATCCAACCTTATGCAATATTGGCGGTATCTTTTCTTTTCAATAACCACCCTGCTTCTATTCCAGGCTCGTGTGGTCACATCTTGGATAGCTACCCTCTCACCTATTTGTAGGGGAAAGATCCTTGGCTTTCTCATTGTACTTAAATGATATTCGTTGCTCAGCAACACTTCTTTCTTTCTCTTAAGACAAGGTTTCTGACCAATGCTCGGTGACGAAATGATGACTTTTAACATTGGCACCGAATCTCGAAGTTGGCGCCCATGGCCAGCTGTGCGGGAGACTTATCTATACCACGTAGTGGTGTATTTCTATACTGCAATATTGCCTGAGCTACCTTATCATTGTCAGCCCTCCATTAGGTAAAGCATTGCCCATTAACGTTCGTTTGGCGGTGCGCACAGCAGCTTCTGCCCGCCCATTGGACTGGGGATAGTGAGCAGACGACACTCTCATTGATACCCCCCACCTACCGAAGAAATGTTTCATTTCAATGCTCGTTAGATTCGTGCCCTCGTCCACTGATATTTCTTCAGGTGCTCCCCACTGCATAAAATATCTTCTAAAAACTGGGATCAATCTCGCGGACGTAGTTTCGTTAGCGAAGAAATAAATTTCCATCCATCCGGTCAGTCGATCGGCGTATACCATATAATGCCTCCCTGCTACTTGGAATAAATCAGCCACAGTTCTCTGAAACGGATATTCGGGAGGGGGAGTATATATAATACTTTCCCTTTGTTGCGAAGGTGCCGCAACGTTGCAAGCATGACACCGTGCCCTGTAATTTGCTAAGTCACCTTCAATCCCAGGCCAATAAACCGCCTGTCGTGCTCTCCTGATCATGGAGTCAGTTGACTGATGACCCGAATGTAGATTGGTTGCGATGCGTGTACGCAATGCCTCCGGAACTACCAGACGAACATGTCCCTCATCATATGCATACGTGACTAATCCTTCAATGACACTCAGTCTATCACGTACATTGAAAAAAGGTTTTAGGCAAGGCTCCACTTGAGACCTCGATGACGGCCAACCCTTCGTTGACACGTCGCTGCAATAGTAAATAATCCGGATCCTATCTGCCTCCCCCTTATGGTGGCCCAGTCCATAGTAATGACGTCATCCGCCAGTGATGACGTCATGGAGGCAATACAAACTTCGTTCATGAGTTCTTCCTCTTCTTCGTCTTTGACGGTAGTTTCACTGCGAATCACTGGGTATCTTGATAATGTATCGGCTGCCGAATTCTTCTTTCCTGGTATATATCTTACGGTAAAACTATATTGCATAGTTTTCTCCTTCAACCTTAGTAGTCTCGGGTTTGCAATGTCTTTCAGGCTCCTATCCCCAAAGAGTTTTACCAAAGGTCTATGGTCCGTGATTAAGATGAAATTTGGGCATCCCAATAAAAACAACCTCGATTTCCTAAGGCACCATACTACTGCAGCCGCTTCCCTCAATGACGGCATAGCCAGCCTCCGCCTCCGTCAGGTGCCTGCCCATAATGCCAGTTTTTCATCCCCCTTACAACAAAAAGGGGCATTGAAATCCTCAAGTAACTGCAGTATTGCTGCAATATAACAAACCCCATTCCTTCTCTGCACCAATCAGTAACAACAGCAGTGCGCCTTGTCTTATCATAATATGTCAGTCCGTCGCCCAACATCTTGCAAATACTATCCCGGGCTGCAACAAAACTATTTTGGAGGCGTTGGTCCCAATAAACTTTCCGATGAGGGGATTTCTTGAGAAGGTCCCTGAATGGTTCCATTACTGGTGCTACAGCCACGAAAGGTGCAATTTGGTTCACGAGCCCAAACCAAGATCTTATATGCTGGCAGGCATGGGGAAGTTCTTGATGGCACTCATACGCTCATTAGAAGGTCTATAATTATCCCAATCCAGTTCGTACCCCACAAACTCTACCTGTCTTTGACAAAATCGGAATTTATCCGGATTTAGCGTAATCCCATTCTCTCCACATAATTGCAAAAATCAAAAGTATGCCAAAAGGCGCCTCGACACTGTCGTCATATAACAATACGTCATCTATGCACTTGTACTTCCTATGTACATCAATGATGACGTCATCGAACCTTTTCGTGTATGCATCGGGGGCCGAGCAATGACCCATAGGTGTTCGACAATACTGGTATCTCCCCCACGGTGTAATAAACGTTGTCAACTGTCGGCTTTCCTCATCTAACGGCACCTGGTGGAATCCTGCATAGGCATCAACTACAGTTTTATATGTACGAAGTGGCACACTTGAGACCATATCAAAAGGAGCACATGTGTGATGTGTTTCTCGTTTGCAATTCTTATTAAGCTCTTGATAGTCCACGGTCCTTCGTGGTTTACCATTTTTCTTTGTTACTACTACCATCCTGGCACACCAGTCCGTAGCTGTACCTGCAGGGACCTCTCTAATTACCCCTAATTTGACATCTTCATCAAGCTGAGCCTTAACATCGGCCTCCCAATACTTAGGAACTGGTATGGGTGCATGACATGCATGAGGGGTGGCACCTTCCCTCAGGTGAATGTGGTGAGGAGCTCCTTTCATCATCGGCAAAGGGTTTCTTGAAACGTTGAAAGTAGTCTTTGCAAAACGTTGCAGCAGCCAGTCCTTCTGCCTAGGGACATTTTCCTCCGTGGCAGGGTATGGCATCTCGCGCTCACGACCAACATCCCCTACCTGTGAGCGACCATTTTCTTCATGCGTCTGGTGGGGGTCTGGACACAGGGGTTTCTGAGTGACGTCATGCACGGTAGCAACAGTATGATGGGGGAAACTTTGCATGCACTAGGCCTAGTGATTTACACACAAGGACATATAAAAACGAGTAGCACCTTGCACAACAATAACACTAGTGCTCACTGATTTATGCCCCAATTCTATTAGCATATCAACAGTCCCGTATATTTTTAATGACTTCTCCCCTGCGTGATTTACAATTACATTACACAGAGAGAGGTTAGGTAGTACCTTCAAACCTAATTTTGGTAACAAATCTACCCCTACTATACACACTTCTGCCCCAGTGTCTGGAACAGCCTCAACAATGACACTCTCACATGAAAACTCATGCTTAATCTTTATTTTCACCGTCGGCAGTTTCCCCACTGCCGCACATAGGCCTACCTGCCTTTTATCCGCAGGTGGATAAGCAACAGTGCATGATGTCACAGACGCATCCACAATAGGCGCCGTTTTGGCGGGCTCTTGTGTCCCTTGATGACAGAATTTAGCAAAGTGCCCCATAATACCACACTGAAAACATTTAACATTATCAGCAGGGCATTTTTTCCTGCCAATGAGAACGACCACCACACTTTTACACCTGGCATCTGACACTGCTGCCAGTTGGTTTCGAACTGCCACGGCACCATTGTTAGACCTATAGCTATCACCACCTTCTACCCACTTTCAACTAGGCCTGAGCCTATCTCATCCCTTTACCAAACTAGCAACGTTTGCTCTTCCGCGAGTGCTAATACTATCCTTTTCTGCGGATTCACAAATTTCACGTTTGCGTAACAGTTTCTGCACAGTGTTGAAATTTTCATGATCCTGTAGGATTTCTTGCTTAAGTCCCACGTTGCTTAAACCACTTGTTATCCGCTGAACTAACACAAAATCATTCAGATCAGCACGGCAGTGAGGACATTTAAACCCACAATCTAAGGCCAATTGTTGGGACCTGTGCACAAAGGATTTCGCGGTTTCTTGGTCGCCTTGTTGCGCTGAAAAAAAAACTTGTCCCACGCCACTGCCTTATTAATGGACTTCGTTGTAATCTCCTCCAGTTTGTCAAATGCCTCAGAGGACGTTAAGGAGTTCCACTGAGCCTCTGAGTGTGTTGCATCTATAGCCATCCTTAGTTTCTCATCGCAGTTTAACCGTATCCTGATAAGTGCATTCTCTCCTGAAACGTTTCCTAAGGCCAGCCAATCGCTCGTAGAGCGGCACCATTCTCGAAAACTGCTTTGTGTCATCTCATAGCTACACTTATCAGGGCACATCGCCCGGACACCTGCCGAGGCTGATCCATGTGGCCTTCCTTGTGCCATGAGGCCAACCAAAGCCTGTATAACAAGTCCTGTCCCTCGTTGCGCCGGCGTGCCGGTGTTGCATTCCTGCTTGCAGTGCCCCTGGGGGAACGTCTTGCTGTGCCCCTGGGTGTACTGTGAGGGCCTCGTCTTAGCATCTTGTAGGTCCTGCTGTAGAAAGAGAATCACTGCGCCATGTATGCAGGTTGAGACATACTCGGCAATAGTTGGTTCCTTTAATGTTGAGATGATGGTTACAGATGAGACACAGTCGGGAAAACATATCGTACAACATTAGGCTGAACATTCCTACAAAACCAATAAGAGAGAGAGAGAGAGAGAGAGAGAGAGAGAGAGAGAGAGAGAGAGAGAGAGAGAGAGAGAGAGGAGAAACATGAAGCACCGGAAATCGAGAAAAGGACGAAGGGAATTCTGATGAAGGAAGGAAAATGGATAATTCGAAAATATAAAGTAAATTCAGGCATATGCAGGCATCGAACTCCTGAACTGCTTTTCGTAACCTCTCTCTCTCTCTCTCTCTCTCTCTCTCTCTCTGGAGTGTTGGTGGTTTTGGTGTCGAAGTGTGCGTGTTGGGGAATCGTTGATAGGGGAGGTCTCCAGACAACCAATGCGTACCCCAGGAAGCAGTTTTGAAACATAGGCCTAAAGGCGTATGTATACACGTGAAATCTCAACATTACATTGACGCCATAAGACAATATTGATATTACGGACACAAAATTAAGATCACGTCCAAGACTATATACCCATTTATATGTTCTATGACTTATGTCCCTGTGGGAATCTATGCGGACCTTCAACAGCCTCTCGTGCATCCTTAATGTATACCCCGTGATCACATCCCGCAAGTATACTTGTAAACAACGCTGACGAAAGCAGAGGACAGCCGGTCTTTGACTTCGAACAGACCCTATTGTTAAGGGATTTTTCGATGATTTTCAGATTTAAAGTTGGAAAACTCTTCTTGAATAATGGCCGTGCATTTTTTCCTGAAAGTATCATCATGCACGAAAGGGAAACTTGCATACATCTTCAGTTTCGGCACAGTCGATTCAGGTGTTGCTGGAGTCATTTCTCCAGTAGCAGTTTATTTAGGGATCTGGAAAAATTCGTGATGGAAAACAATTATTATTGAAATATTTCATCCAAAAGGATATCTCGTCGTGGAAACTCATCCAATTTAAAGAACACGAACTATAAAAATTCATTCCCAAACCAGTAAATGTATTTTTTTATACACACCTGTGTAAAAACTAAGTCACCTCTGGAAATAATAAAATCAAGAAGGAAGTTTTGTTATTTATCTCCTTCTCCATCGTAAACCTTATGTTTTGGATGTTGCCGGTTGACGAACTCCAGAAAGGACTGAGCATGACATTCATGACGAAGTAGATGAACGTGCCATCAACGTATTATCTCCGATAAAACAGAGGTGAACCTGATGGGACATTCTTGTATCATGCGCTCCTCTCAGGGAGCACATGAAGATGTTAGCAAAAATTGGACCAAGTGGTGATCCCATGGGCATCCCTTCAGTTTGTTTATATACAATGCCATTGAAGACAAAGGTCATTGTCCAGCACGCCAACTCTAAAAAGTTGTTTAAAAAATGTTCTACGAAAATTTGTCTTCACTGTTTAATATTATAACAAAAAATAGTCTCCCCCCACCGGGACATTTGTAAATAAGGATTCCACGTCTAAACTTACCATATATAAGTCTGAGTCTTGCCTGAGAATGTCTTCTGAACTTAGTGGAATTGGTTATCAAAAGATTGTTGCCATTGTTAAGGGTTCTAAATTAATTTTACAAGAAATGTTCATACTTATAATGTGTATTCCTGTGAAAATGCGACCAGAATACTTCGTGAAACGTTGGGAGACCAATAAAACTGTTAAAGGATGAACCAGTGGAAACAAGTCTTGGTAAGTATTATCATTCCTTCGTGATCTATAAAATCTTCGATCCTCTGCTCTGAAAATATTGTTAGTCAGGTATGTATTCTTTCGAATTTTGTATATCATTCAAAATATCCTATATTTTATTTATATATATTTGCCTAGGAATGACAAGACCCACCTTTATCGGGTTTTATTAATATAATGTCCTCCACACACCAGGTTCTTTAAATATAGTCGTCCTGGTATATATGTATATATATGGGCCAAGGATGGGACTGCAGCATACTGTCGTGTCAAGTCTGCGTGTGTTAAAGAGAAATTGTTAAAAAGAACTGTTGGTAGTTAGGCTTGAAATTTCAGGCAAACAAAATCACAAACCCATAGGAACATTAAGAATGATTCCTCTTAGACAGTTTCACCATGTTTGAGAAGTTAAAACAGATAACAAGATAATTTGCAAAACTTGGTGAACAAGCAACACCCAATTTTCAACACATATTGTGTCTATCAATTACATCTTTTAAAGTTAAATACAGTTTTGTTAAAATCCAAAATGGTGGCCATTTTGTCAAACAAATTTTTACAGGATATTAGAAAATGTTAACGGTATTTTTGTTTTTTTTGTTTTGTTTTAATTTAAATGTATAGAATGATTTTGTTAGTATTAATAATAGTATAAGTGCATTTTAAAACTATTTGTATTGTATATATTCCATAAATAGTGTGTGATGATTGATACAGTACACCCCTGCTCGTTAAAGCTAACTGAAAAATATTTTAACACTAATTATCTTTTTTGTTTACGTTTTGGGTAATGTGTTAATTAATTCTATGTAGGAGTTGATGTGAGACTGGGCAAATTGCAAGAATAGTTCAGTAATATATATTGAGGCTGATATTTGTCCTGCAGTTACATGCATTGGATGTTTTCAACTTTTGGAAATATTTCCGAGTCGTCCTTCGCAGGTACGCATCTAGTTCTGGCAGTGCATGCATAGCAGGCAGTAGGGCTCCATATATATTTGTCCACCATGCATATATAATTATACTTTTATATACACAATTCTAGTCTGGGCCTTAACATGCACAGCCACCTTAGTGGAAGAATCACTCCAGTGTCGGGAGCATTTACATCTAACATGCCTTGGATCACCCTTACAACCTTTTTGCCAGTTCTTGACAAGTTTTGTAATCCTGGTGGAGTAAGTGTTGTCATTTTTGTTTGGTCATTCTTGCCCTCTTTTGTCCAGCTTCCTGGCTGGATCTGATCTCCTCAGTCTGCCGAGTTGCTAAATGCCTGATTGGATCATTGCCCTGCCAAAGGAAAGACTGTCCTTTTGCATGTTCAAGCAAACGGACTCCCTTCTGGAGTGTGAGGATATATTTTTTCTGATTATTATTTATAACAAAGTATAACCTACATATATTGTAATGAACTTGATCCATCAGTGTTTGGAGCAACATTTATTTTTTCTAAGACCTTCAGATTTTGCATCAATTATATATTTGTATGTTGGACTGAGGTTTCTTGAAGTTTGAGGTTACTTGGCAGCAAACATGTTTTCCATGCTGAATTATTTAATTTTCCATGAAAAGTTTTAAGATTTAGTTTATAATTTTAGGTAAAAATGTAAGCCTCTTGCTTTGTCTTTACCAATAAAATTTAATGTCATGAACTGGGATGTATCGAAAATGTTTTCCACATGTCCATAGCTAACCACATTTCTCTAGGCCAAGTGCAGTGAGATTTGATAGAACCCATATTGCTATAATTAATTTTGTATCGGTCTCTGTAGCTCTGATTCATGACAGTTCGGTTTCCTTCGCAAACAGCATTCTTAGCATGGAGAAAGATCCATGTATCTGCTTCCTTTGACTGCAGGAGTTATGTTGATAATGATCGCATCCTCGTTTTCAGCTTCTGTTTCTTTTGTCACAGTTACTGTGCTGGCTATCAAGTAAGCTCTTACAAGTGGATAGTGTTATGCATCTTATGGTCAGCCATCATGCAGCGAAACAGAGGTGTCCCAAATTGACATTAGCATCACATCCCTCATGCCACTGCTTTATGAACAAGTACATTCAGTTGCTGCAATAAAACATGTGATGGGCAAAATAATTGATATTGTTGCTTTCTGAATCCAGGACAAACTCCAGTTGTAGCAGCTGTACTCAACATCACTTTGTAGGCTGCTTCTGATAGCCAGCTGTATTCTTGCTGCATATATCTGTTGATGGAGCCTATGTCACGTAGTGACATGTTAGAAACTGCTGGTGGAAGTGGCTTTCTGGATATAAAAGCTGGTTTACATTAATGTGTACGACTCTGGAAGATGAGGAATTTTTTTGGCTTTAGTTTCACTCTGTTGTAGGTTTCGTAGTTCTCCCTGAGTTTCTGAGGTAGAGTACTGAAAAACATATATACTGGTGCCATCTAGCAGAAGTTGTAAATAACCCTTTCCTATTGAGGTGGACACAACCCCATCTCCCTACATATTGGTTCACTTCTGCATCTCGAAGTTGCGATGAGATTTCTAAACTCGGTCATATACTATTTTCATGTAGTATATCAATTAATTGTCTCTTTCTGGTTTTGCAAACAGTTTCAATGCTGCATACAATGGAAATGGGTTCACGATTTTTTGAGTTTCTATGTTTTGCTTCGTCATCTATCCTAGTATAACAATTATACTGAAACAGTTGTGCAATTGCAAAATCTGATCTCAGTACTTTGCTGCTGAAGTTGGGACCTAATACCAGCACCATGTTCCACCATAGGCACAAAACTGAAGAAGACTGGAGGGAACAGACCCTCAATATGTTCAGCACTAAATTCATTTTTGGGTTTGATCTTGTGGTCAATCATCTCTTTCCTGATAATTTGGCTGCTTTAGCAAGGCTAATGGCATCACTATAAACACATGCATCAGACAGAGCTGAACTCGCATCTTTCTTAAAGGCAATAAGCACATCTCTCCCTTAATATGAGCCTCCAAATTGGGTATGTGAATGAGAAGTTGATCTTTGAATCTAGTTGAATGTACATTTGGTGAATCAATTCCCAGTTGTACAAGCCTCTGCTTGTAAAGGGAGGAATAAAGCTCCAGTAAGTTTAAACACAACAGATCCGTCTGCACTATTGCTTGTTTCTACTAATATGAGGTAACCAGTTCAGAAAAAGCAGTTGGATAGGCATGTTTTTTTGTTTCTACTCTCAATAGTAACTCTATTTTTAGCATTTATATAAGCTCTTTCCCTATTGTACAATGTTACAAGGCATAGTGGGTGATACTTTGGTTCTTGTGCTAAACATCAGGGCCCACCAAGGGTTGCCAGCAACTTGCCATCACCAAGTGTCATTGCCTCTTTTAATCTATTATTAAGTTTTTCCTGTCATTGCTTTCTAAACTCCTCGGTTCCCAATTCTTTTACTACTAAAAAACATATACATCATTTTGTTTTTGTTTAGTCCCTTTCTGCTACTTTGCACTTCCTCATTACTTGTGTCTGTGCCTGATTTCCCGTTTTTGAGCCTTTTGAGCTTTGTGTTATTAAACATCAGTCTGCATGTTTGGTGATACACTCTTTGTTTTTCTCAGAGTTTCTTCAATCCATCGCCATCATTAAGTCTAGCTGGATTCAGAGGAATGGGAAGTTCATTTATGGCATGAAAGAGGAACATTTTCAGCAATGTGCAGTAACCATCATGTTCTGTTTATAACGGGAGCGACTTCAATTCCTCTTTTTTATCCTGTTGACAGCGACAGCATTTGTTCCAATCAGTTTGTTGGTTTGGATTTGTTGCCAGAGGAGATGGGCAATCTTGTTCTGATTCGTATCATATCTGCAATTAAAAAGACAAATCCGGTCAAATCTAGTCATTTAATCATATAAAAAACTCTACAAATAAAGATACATAAAATTTGCAATAACATCTAAAAATTGGGTAAATAGTGGATTTTTGTGTTTCACATGTGAAAAATGGTGGCCATCCTGAAAACTGGTGGCCATCTTGGATTTTCAGTGGCTAACGATATTTTCATACTGTGGTGGGTATTGAGGTTGTTGTGCAGGATTTCATGCTTGTATCATCAAATGCATGATTCATGCAAATATCACAGTTAGCCGCCTACTATAGCCCTCAGGGATCAAATGTATTTCACTGGTTTTAGTACTAGTCCCTTGGGTATCAAATGTGATCAAATGCACTTTGGGACATTTGATCCCCGAGGGACTAGTACTAACAAGATGAAACAAATTTGATCCTGAGGTCCACTGCTGAACACAGTGAACAGTATAGATGAATCGCTCTCTTGCCGTGTTCAGTACTAGCTTCTCGGGGATTAAATGTCCCTAAGTGAATTGGTGTATTTTGAGGATTTCGTGAAATTCCTGGTTTGATCTTGCATAACTTATATATACACACATATATATTATATATATATATATATATATATATATATATATATATATATATATATATATATATATATAATATATATATATATATATATATATATATAACATATACACATATATATATATATATACACATATATATATATATATATATCACATATATCTTATATATATATATATATATATATATTATATATATATTTAATATAATATTAATGAAGATTAATTACTTGCTTGTAAAATAATGTGAAGATTGAACTAACAACACTCACTGGACAGCCATAAAACCCCAGTAAACACATGAAGAATAAAATCTCACATAAGAATAATGGAAAGGTCATAATTGAAAGTTCTTTGATTGAATTTAACAGCACAACAAATTACTGATTCTACTTGCAATAAAGAAATGAATGATAAACTGCACAGCACAACAGAGAACCTGTGGCTTGGGTTATACAAAATTTGGTTTCTTGCAATAATGCCCGTAGATAAGCCTGCCTGCAGTAGGGCAGAATTCTCCAGGCACAATGGATGTTCAGGAAGACAAGGGTGAATGATATAACATGTGCCAGGAAATAGAATAATCCCAGACAAAGCTTCATGGAAATGTGGTTTCTCTCAATAGCAATTATAAGCACCTGACAGGAATAACTTCAGGTTTTACTCTGAGCATGGGATGATTAAATCACAGAAATTAGCCACAGGGAAGCATTTGTACAGTGGGTAATGGTATATCAAAGAGTATTTACTAGGGGAGAGAAATTATGAAATGAAATGAGAGATTCAGGATAGGGAACAGAAAACTGATAACTTAAGTAACTTTGGAATAATGGCTGGATGATCTGCAGTGTATTCCTTTTGGATCTCAGTTAGCCACTTGTGGCTCTGGTTGTTTGTAGCCTAGGTTCCAGTTCACAGAAAAATTGCCGTATTCGTGACATGAACGGAATTTGCTTAAGACTTCTCTTACTGCATAAAAGGAAGACTGAACGAAATGCTTAAGGCTTCCGATTTCGCCTGAAGGGAACGTTGTTTTCAGCATTATCAACTAAAAATTCCCCTTCGATAACATATATGAAAATATATTGCTTCCGAGGTAAGTGAATTGGATATTAAAAAGGACGTTTGTAGCTTTCTGATTGTATATGAATCACGGTGATGTGATAAATAGTCATAATATGGCTTCGTGCGACAAACGCACTACCAGTCCAACATGGCGGTGGGTGGATGCTCGTCTCCAAGCGCCGACACCTGAGTTCGACGGGTGAGTTGATGGGGAGGATGGTATTCATATGCCACTCTCTTGTGGCACGACTGGTTGAGTGTGTCACTGTAGTCCTGATTCACGTCCGTCGCTGGAGTTCCCCGACCCCACGGGACAGTGGACTTATATCAACTAAAAATTCCCCCTTGGTAACATATATGAAAATATATACTTCGAGGTAAGTGATGGATATTAAAGGACGTTTGTAGCTTTCTGATTGTATATGAATCACGGTGATGTGATAAATAGTCATAATATGGCTCGTCGTCGACAAACGCTACGGTCAACATGGCAGAGGTGGGTGGATATATTCTCCCAAGCATAAAACACTGAGTTCGGCGGGTGAGTTGATGGGAGATGGTATTCATATACCCTCTCTTGTAGCCGACTGATTGATGTTGTGAATGTGTCACTGTCCGTCCTGATTCCTCGTGGACTTATTATCAACTGGTTCAACCCATATGAAAATATAACACTTCCGAGGAGTAAGTGAATTGGATATTAAAGGACATTTGGCAACTTTACAGTTATATGTATATATATATATATATATATATATATATATATATATATACATATGGATATGTATATATATATATATATATATATTCCCCTTATATATATATATATATATATATATATATATATATATATAACATATATATATATATGAAAATATATTACTTATATATATATATATATATATATATATATATATAAACAACTTATATATATATATATATATATAACTGGATATATAAGGGCGTATATATAGCTTTCTGATTATATGTATATATATATATATATATATGTATATATATATATGTATATATATATATATATATATATATATATATATATATATACATATATATATATATATACTATATATATATATATATATATGTATATATATATGTATATATATATATATATATATATATAAATTTCTGACTACGTCGGAGGATCGAACAGGACTCTCAGGTGGAAAGCAAGGGCGTTATCACTGGAGCCATACAAGTCTAAAAGAAGTTGGAACCTGAAACAACTGCGCGAAAATTACCTGGGCAAGCTAACTGCTTGCATACCAGTGAAGTTTTCCCCAACTTCCCGACTCAGCAATGACCCAATAGACAACATTTCATTCGAATTATCCTTCTGAGTGAATAAGATAGAAATCATCAACACACAATCACGTGTGGAACAGAAATAAATTTCTGACTCACGTCGGGATCGAACCAGGTCTCTCAGGTGGAAAGCAAGGCGTTATCCACTGGGCCATACAAGTCTAAAAAGTTGGAACCTGAGAGCAACTGCCAGGAATTACCTGGGCAAGCTAACTGCTTGCATACCAGCAGTTTTCCCCAACCGACTCAGCAATGACCCAATAGACAACATTTCATTCAATTATCCCTTCTGAGTGAATAAGATAGAAATCATCAACACACAATCACGTGTGGAACAGAAATAAATTTCTGACTCGCGTCAGGATCGAACAGAGTCTCTCAGGTGGAAAGCAAGGGCGTTATCCACTGGGCCATACAAGTCTAAAAGAAGTTGGAACCTGAGAGCAACTGCAAGAATTACCTGGGCAAGCTAACTGCTTGCATACCAGCGGTTTTCCCCAACTTCCCCGACTCAGCAATGACCCAATAGACAACATTTCATTCGAATTATCCTTCTGAGTGAATAAGATAGAAATCATCAACACACAATCACGTGTGGAACGAAATAAATTTCTGACTCACGTCGGGATCGAACCCAGGTCTCTCAGGTGGAAAGCAGGGGCGTTATCCACTGGGCCATACAAGTCTAAAAGTTGGAACCTGAGAGCAACTGCCCAAGGAATTACCTGGGCAAGCTAACTGCTTGCATACCAGCAGAGTTTTCCCCAACTTCCCGACTCAGCAATGACCCAATAGACAACATTTCATTCTAATTATCCCTTCTGGTGAATAAGATAGAAATCATCAACACACAATCACGTGTGGAACAGAAATAAATTTCTGACTCACGTCGGGATCGAACCAGGTCTCTCAGGTGGAAAGCAGGGCGTTATCCCACTGGGCCATACAAGTCTAAAAGAAGTTGGAACCTGAGAACAACTGCCCAAGGAATTACCTGGGCAAGCTAACTGCTTGCATACCAGCGAGTTTTCTAACTTCCCGACTCAGCAATGACCCAACAGACAACATTTCATTCGAATTATCCCTTCTGAGTGAATAAGATAGAAATCAACAACACACAATCACGTGTGGAACAGAAATAAATTTCTGACTCACGTCGGGATCGAACCCAGGTCTCTCAGGTGGAAAGCAAAGGGCGTTACCCACTGGGCCATACAAGTCTAAAAGAAGTTGGAACCTGAGCAACTGCACCAAAGGAATTACCTGGGCAAGCTAACTGCTTGCATACCAGCGAGTTTTCCCCAACTTCCCCGACTCAGCAATATTAATAGACAACATTTTCATTCGAATTATCCCTTCTGAGTGAATAAGATGAAATCATCAACACAAATCACATGTGGAACAGAAATAAATTTCTGACTCACGTCGGGATCGAGCCAGAGTCTCTCAGGTGGAAAGCAAGGGCGTTATCACTGGGCCATACAAGTCTAAAAGTTGGAACCTGAGAGCAATTGCATGTATATGTATATATGTATATATATATATATATATATATATATATATATATATATATACATATATACATATATTCATATATACAATATACATATATATATATATATATATATATATATATATATATATATATATATATATATATATATATATATATATATATATATATATATATATATATATATATACATATATATACATATATATATTACTAAAAGAACCTCATTCAAACTGGATGGTATCTGTGGAGTGTTTATTTAGAAAAAGCTATAAGCTTTCTTGGACAGACAGTCCATATTGTCAGAGTATCATACTGTGACCCGAATTAAGTATATGTATATGTATGTATATATATATATATATATATATATATATATATGTATATATATATATATATATATATATATATATATATATATATATATATATATACATATATATATATATATATATATATATATATATATATATATATATATATATATATATATATATATATATATATATATATATATATATATATATATATGCATATATATATATATATATATACTTATATATATATATATATATATATATACATATATATATATATATATATATATTTATATATATATATATATATATACTCTTCTTTATATGTATATATATATATATATATATATATATATATATATATAACATATATATATACATACACCTATACATATATATATATATATACATACGTATATATATATATATATATATGCATATACCCACCACACCTTTGCGACCTGATCTGCTCAAAATATGCAAGAAAATCGACCACCTCCCAGATTCACATGGACAATACCATTCGCCTGTGGTCATGAGTAGTGCGGCTACCACCAGCACACCCAGAGCTAAATGCTATTGAGCAAAAATATGAGGTCTCATGAAAAGAGAAGTACGTTCGATCATCCCCTTCACGGACCTCAGTGTAAGACTGAATGAAGCAAGGATGTGTGTGACAGAGGACGTAATGGGCAAATGGTGTTCAGCTCTGAATACTTTGAGAGAGTACTGGTTTTATATAATATCCATGGCAATGTTGATCCATCATCATAAGTCTTGCCAGTGACGACCAGAAGACTTTACTTTAGACAGTTTGAAGGGTAATAAAAGTGAATATATATATATAATATATATATATATATATATATATATATATATATATATATATAACATATATATATATGTGTGTGTGTGTGTGTGCGTGTGTGTGTGTTATTGTATATATTTATATATATATAGATACATAAATATATTTATTTATTCTTTTACTTATATATATATGTATATATATATATATATATATATATATATATATATTATATATATATACTACTTTCAGTCTTGTAACTTTATTCATTAAGATTAGCTGCTATACTACTATCATCTATGTACAATACACTTATTGTTAATAAAGTATTACTATCCTTTTCCTCCATCAATCCTCAGCCATATATAAATATTTATAATGATCATATTGTGCGCACCCTCAACAATCCTATTCACCAATAAATCCCAGTTCCACATATAGCACGATTAAACTCTTTATCTAAAAATTACTTTCGTGACATTATTGAAATCAGGGAATAATAAAATAATATGACCAATTTAGACTTTGTAGAACCGAACATTTTTTCATTCCATAACTTCAACCCACTAATGACTGCATACCTGTACTGAAAAATAAAAACACCTTATCTCTATCAAAGGTATATATACATATATATATATATATATATGTATATATATATATATATATATATATATATATATCTCTATATATATGTATATATATATATATATATATATATATATATAGATAGATATATAGATAGATACATAGATAGATAGATAGATATATATATATATATATATATATATAATTTTGTGTAGATAGATGAATATTACATAAATCGATACTGATATATATATATATATATATATATATATATATAGGGGGG
>NC_089753.1:72165539-72225539 GCF_040412425.1 Macrobrachium rosenbergii | reverse complement strand
GGTTGGAAATCTTTACGCGATCTGCTAATCAATGGTGTTTTCGTTTTACTTTAGTTGAGCCTCATACCCCACCGGATACAACATTCTCTGATCGGTACATGTCCTAATTGAGGCTGAGGGTAGCTTCATTTCTCATAAGTGGAGACTTTACTACACCCACAAGTTGCCTCACTGGCATACTGAACAATCTTGTTTTCTAGGACAACATCAGTATCACTTGTATACACTAAAAATAACAATGGACCAAAAACACTACCCTGTGGAACTCCAGACACAATAGGTCTTGGTTTAGTAAAGATCCCGTCCACAGTAACTTGCTGCTGCTTATCTGTAAGGAAACCTTGAAGTAATCCTAAAACATATCCACCCACACCAAGATTCTGAAACTTATATATAACTTAGTGCCTTTCGATTTACTAAATCGAAAGCAGCTCTTAAATCTATTTGAATTACTCTGCACTCAAAACCCTTATCAAAGTTCTCTTGCAAATGGCATGTCAAGTCTAAAAGAGCATCGCAGGGTACCTAAGTGCTTCCTGTATGCATACTGACTATCAGCTAACAATCCTTTAGATTCCACACACTATATAGTGACTTCAAAAAGTTTTTTAGCAATTTGGAGAGCACAGGGAGATTAGAGTTTGGCCTGTAGTTACTGCAGTCTGCAGATATGCTGCTCTTTGGAACAAGCACTGTGTTACTAAGCCTGCGCTCATACACAAAGTTACTACAACGACATAAAAATCTATAGAGTCTAGTAATCTTGGGAGACAGCACACTAGAAGCTTAAAAAAAATAAAGGGAAGAAACCATCAGGATCTTCACCCCAGCTATCAAGATGACCCAGAATTTTTTTTAACATCCCTGGAGCAAAATGCAAATTTTGTAAGAAAAGGTTCAGGAAGACAAGTATCAGGGAGAGGGACATCCTCAGCTGATTACTTTGCTTCAAATGCTCAATGAAGCAGTTCAGCCTTTTCCCTAGGGCCTGTAACCAATCTACCATTATCTATTAGTAGTGGATGAATGGAAGACGAGTCTGACCCAAAGATAGATGATGCCAGTTTGGTTCACCACCACAGATGCGGCTGAGTAATTCCTTCAAGTTTCCTCTTCAAGGAATTATTGTAAGTTCTATTCACAGCACAGCGAGACTCAACAGAAATGGTGTAATTTTCATTTGAACAATTTTGTCTCCATTCGTTGAATTTGGTCTGTTTATCATGGTAGACTCGTCTACATGTATCATCAAACCATGGCTGATCATTTGTCCTAAATTTGATGACCTTTCTAGGGACATATCTTATTAAAATAGCCATCAGCACTTCATTTAGCTACTTCTTGGGATCAGGATCTGTTAAAGCAACTGAAATATTAAGTACCTGACAAGATTCAATAATGCGATCCCAATTGGCTCTGGATTTCAGCCAGACCGTTTTTCCAATGGAGGAATTAGGAATATATTGATTGACAGATAGGTCCATCTCAATGGCGCAATGATCAGAAGTGCCTCTATGTTCACAGGCCTTGGACTTCACAACAGCTGGAACTAATGTGAATATGAGGTCTAATCTATTACCAGATATGTGCGTGGGTTCCTCAATTAGTTGGACAAAATCGGAGGGAAGACCGGCCATGTTGATCTGTGGAATTTGAATTTAGCCACTGACTGTGCTTTGCATTCCAGTCTCCACAAATAACGAATGAAGCTTTTGAATCCTGTGACTAAGCCATACTAATCCTTCCCAAAAGACAGTCATATATAGAATGTCAATATTTGGATTGTGGTAAAACAGTAAATACGTAAACACTTTAGAACTTAAAAGAAACTGAAAATTTTCTGATGATAACAAGGTCGAACGTACTTAGTGTATAAGCCATAATTCTACATGTGGGATTTACTATGACAATCAATAAAATCTCAGGCCATTACAAACCAGATAAAAACTTAGTATTAAAAACTCTGGAGATCAAGAAAATCTGACCTTGACTTGTTTTTTTACAAAGTCTCAGATAAAAATCAAATAGTTATGTGGACAATCTGGAGATCAAACAAATTTGACCTTAAGTCCCAAATATTTGAGTAAAGAACTTTGTAATTTTTCTTGTTGTAATGAGTAACAGGCCCAGGTTCAGCTCAATGTCTCCTAAAGAATTAAAATTAACAACATAAAATCTGTATCAAAACTAATAGACTCATAACAGCAGTAACATTGTATAAATCAACAGAATAATAAACAACGATACCATCAACAACAAAAATATTTACATTATTTACAAAAATTTTTTTAAGTATAAATAAATGTCACCTTAGGTCATTGAAAAAACGCCGGAACAACTGGTCGACAAGGAGGGCCAGCACATCTTATAAAGGCAAAAGAAATCCACCAGGTTTGCCACAACAACTGGAGGAGGACAGCCAGGATGGATTTAGAAATAAAAGGCTCTAAAGGAAAAGATAAGGTAAAGACAAAGGCACTTTCCTGTTAATCCACCAAGTAACTTTTGCTTTCTCATCAGCCTGTCCTACACATTACAAGGAAAAAAAACAGGAACGTGAAAAACTAGAGGACAAATGTCTCATTGTATCTTCAGGCAATGGAGCTCAAACCCAAGACCACGAAAGGCCATGACACAATGGCTATGGCACAGTCCAAGGTTGGAGAACAAGATTTGTATTTAGAGTAGCCTTCTCTTATAATTCCCCTTCATTGAGATCTATAAGTAGCTGCGAATTGATGTCAAACCACATATTTAACGTTTATATATAATAATATATATATATATATATATATATATATATATATATATATATATATATATATATATATATATATATATCACGAGGACTATATATACTATATGAAATTTACATTATATATCATAGGGTGACAGTATAAATGAATATATTACATAGTTGGAGAAAACATTCAAATCAAATTCACAGAAAAGTGGTTAGAGATATATTACTTATCAGTAAATATAGCGATTTTATTTTCTATTAATGTGTGCCATAAGTGTTAATAAACTGAAGATAGGCAAAAATATTATCCCTTTTTAACTATAGGTTGGCAACCACGGCGAAAACATGTCCAAGAACATCTTTAACGATCGATCTACTTACGCTTCACAACGCAGTAACGACCATGATCAATATCTATGACCCTGTATCCGCATATTACTTGAATAATCATCCTTTTAGAAAAGAAATATTTGATTGCATGACCGTTTTCAAGATCTTGTCATATGAACCATGTTTAATAATCACTGGTCTTCTAAACATTAGTTATCAAGGAAAAATGTCTTCATTAAAAAAAAACAATACATGTGATTAATAGCAGAATAGTTCTTTGAGGGTTTATTTATTTTACTGTTGTTTTAAATCCTACATTAACGCTAAATTTAGTAGGGGTGAGATGCCTTTCAAAATTCTTTTAATATTATGTAGAATGCAAAAGGGCTTTTGTTATATTTTTCTATTTTCTTTAAACATTTAACTTATAAACCAAATAACCAAATCAAGACTGTAAAATAGTATCTTTTTTTTAGAAAAGTTTATCTGTACATAATACCGCCATGCGAAGATGCATTGAAAAGACATTATCCTAGTTGAAATGAGATTTAAAAATGGAAACAAATAGACAATATTGTTTAGAAGAAAAAAACTAAGGGGTAAATATGGTTGTAAGCTCAAATTTTTTAAAAATAGTTTTTAAGGGATAGTTGATTTTATTAGCCAGTTCCTGGAAAAAATATGGATATTTATGACTGCAAACAATTCTATGGAAGTTTAAATTTTTATCTTATAAAGAGATGGAGGTAGATGGAAGAATAATAAAACTAAATTTTATGAGGAAAGACAAACAACGGCAAAAGAAAACAAACGGGCTACTATTACTATTGCATAACGTTATTATGTTACCTGGTATAAATTTTACTTTTGTCCTCATCCAAGACATTTCATATTGGATTCGAATACAGCCAGAAAGAACACATGACACTTTCCTTTCCGAATAAAGATTATATAGATTTACTCCCTTGATTTTTCCTCGTGTCAGAAAAACCTACAATAATTTAATTTTTCATGGATGTTTCATAAAATAATAATCAATACCTTTAGTAGCAGCAAAGAAAAAAAATTTTATATATATATATATAATATAATAGGATATATATACATATAAAGAGAAGAGAGAGAGAGAGAGATATAGAGATAGAGAGAGAGAGAGAGATAGAGAGAGAGAGATTAGTATATATAATATAAGCTTTTCTTTAACAGGACTGAATATTCAAAATGAACGTTAATGAAAGGTGGCTTGAGAGGGACAAAAGTTAACTGTAAATTAGGATAACTTTGGACAAGAAACTGAAACTCTTTAATAACGGAACGAAGGCCAGCATGAAATAAATATTTTAGCCTATGTTACGGCTAATTAAGTTGAAACGATAAACACAAGACGCAGCATTTGAGACGAGCACGTACGCTCAATTAGGGTAAAGCGGAAGCCATACATTTCATGAAATTGCCCACTGGAATCAATCGAAGTAATTGGCCAAAGCTAAGCATTACGGCATTAACTCAGGGAACCGTACACAAAGAAAGCGTCAATATATCGTTTTTATCAATAGAAGACTATAATCAAAACATAGCCGATACCGATACCGCCAGATATATATATATATATATATATATATATATATTACGGTATGAGTGTTTTAGGTTTCACATCTTTGTTTCATATACTTTTTAACACAAACGTTCTCATCTCTCCGCGTTGATGACCTACCCAACAAATCAGACGATCATATATGCACCGCAAATCAACTTTTTGTTGATAATAAGTTCGTCGTCCCATGGCTCAACCATTTTAACGATTTTAAAACAAGAATCATTATTTGAATTTACTGTTTCTCAGGTCAACAAGATGTGATAAAAATCTTTGCGCCATCAGATATTTTCTAGCTGCTAAATAGAAAAAGGCAAAAAGTGACGAGATGACGTGGACGGCCATACGCCCAGTTACAGGAGCAGATTTGATTATGAAAGACAAAGAAATTGGGATGTTCCTAGGCTTTACGTTTGGCCGAACCTGAGAAATTATGAAGAAAGCAAAAGTAGCATGCAGAAGTCTTTTCTCAATCAGAAATGAATTTAGTCTAACACAGCTTGCTATAAAAACCTGAAGAGAATCACGGATTAAATTTCTTCAACTAGATTATTTGAAGCATTTAAATTTTAGATGTGCAATGGATAAAGTAAACGCAACGTTCTTTGTGGGTCATTTTTCTTTTTCTTTTTCTTCGTTGTTGTCGAAAATAATACAGCTAATCAATGCCGATTGTTGCTTAGCACTATGTTCTGACAAAGATAAAAACCCTTTCCAGCTCAGTACTGTCCATAAGTTTTCATTAATTTTCAAATCATCAGCGGTGGTTCGGTCCACTAAGATTAAATCAATATGTGTATTATAATGGTAATCTTTTTGGGAGAAAATTTAATAAGCTACTTTTCACTCCCATCCATACATTTACCCATCTCGTAAAGCACGTTATGATTCGTTTTCTTTTATCCTGGTTTACCCATCAACCAACGGCACACACCTTCACCAAGTTGTGCAACTTTATCACTTTTGCCTGTGGTTTTTCATCTTTTTCACTTTAGGCATAGATTCGAGAAAAATGGGTTAACAAAGGAACCAGCTGCAGGCTTTAGATAGTCACTTAGACCAAAATTATGTCATGGGAACAGAATTTCTGCACGCACGCAACGCCACAATATATGAATCACTTATAATTTCTTAACATTTACGAATCATTTTGCAGTATACCTATACGTTTTATAAAGGAATAAGTGATAAACTTGAAAATTATCCTAAATCTGTTTTATGGAGAAATAATAAACATGTATGTGTGTGTGTTGTGTGTTAGGATGGAAAAAGTATTGTGCATGTACAGTGAGGGTGTGATGTGAAAACATTCTAACTGCTGAGGCATTTTATTTAGCACAAATCAACGATTGCAAAAACCAAATCCTCATTGGTAAACTCAACGTGTCAGATCATTCATGACCCTTTGGGTCACTTTTTTATTTACTACATTAAAACAAAGGGTCCATAATAATGCCTTTACATCAACCAAGCCAGTAACTAAAAACCCATAATATATGTACCATACCTATACCCAACATATGCACGGAACCCATACCTATTTTGTACCATACCCATACCAATCACTCATACCCATAGACGAGTCCTGATATCTTTACCCATATCCATAATACCCATGCCCATACCTATAACCATACCCATACCATACCCATGCCCATATCAATGATGAAATCTTGTCCATACCATACCCATACCCGATCATATACACCTCATACCTATACCCATTTACCATACCCATACCTATTTGATATCCATAAAATACCAATATCTGACCAACCCGCCAGAATCCATACCATACTATACCCAACCAATAGTGCAATCCATACCATAACCATATTCATTCGATCCATGGCAAATTAACGTTTTAACGGTCATCAAAATTCATGGTCAGCACCAATCATTTTACCTTCCAGTGTGCAAACAAACATTCAAATTAGCAAAGAAACAAACCAACAAAAGTTTCAGATTTTAGTGTTATAATTGATGACAACCCGTTGGGTCACTTTTTTTATTCGGCCACCGCAAACAAAAGATCCATAATTACCCATATTAGAGCTGCATAATACATCGAGGTCCATACCCATACTCACGGACCATAACGGTTGTATCACCCGACTCAAGACATGCCCATTTACAGAGGCCATAAAAAAAAAATACCCATACCATACCATACCCATATCCATACCATACCCATACCCATATCTATTCCATACCCTACCCATACACACACACACACACAGACACACACCTGCACCATACCCAAACTCCATACAACACAGAAATACCCATAGTTTACCCATACCCATAATGATACCCATTACATAAGAAACCATATCCATACCATACCCATACCCATACCTATACTCAGACCCATACCTGTACCATACCCATACCCAGAACTGTACCTGTACCCAGACCCATACCTGTACCATATCCATACCCATAATGATACCCATACACATACCCTTACCCATATCCATACCCTACCCATACCCATACTGATTACTATTCCATTAATATCTGTTTACTGATACCCATACCCATGGAAAGAAGTATATCCAAATACCATACACATATCATAATAGATATCCATACTCATTCCATAACATGTCCATACCCATGATACATGAATACCCATACCCATATCCATACCATACCCAAAAATGTCATGAAACATACCCAACCCATACCCATATCTTTCTATACCCTTAGTTATATCCATTCCCAATGTGTTTATACCCATAATTTATTTGCACCATATCCATACTCAAACATATACCCATACCTACACTGATACCCATACCCATTCCCATCCCCATACCCATACCCATACCCATTCCTATACTCATACCCATATCTGTACAATACCCATACCCATACCCATAACTATACCCATATCCATACCAATACCTATCTTCTTCTTTCGACCTTATTAGTCCCACTGTATAGCAGGGTCAGCCACTCGAGTGAACTTTCTCCATCTATTTCTATTCCCAGCATATTTCCCCAGTCCCACCTCAACCGCATCCCTCCTCACCACATCCTTCCATCTGATCTGTTGATGTCCCACACTCCTCCTCCCCATCACTGACATGTTCTTAGCTCTCTTGATTGGTTCCACCTCCTCTCTTCTTATTACATGGCCATAGTATCTCAAATGAGCTTCCCTAGCCTTCTCCTTTACATTATATATATACATTCTTCTTATAACATTCTTTCAGTAGTAATATTCCAACAATCCATCTATCCTCATCTTGTTCTTTCCAACAACCTCTTTCATGTCTTGGTTCTTTCCAACAGTCCCTCCTCTTTCCTCTTAAGTGCCCAGGTTTCTGCCCCATATAATAGTGCGGGCCTGATAACTGTCTTATAAATCTTCATTTTGAGCTTTAATGGCTTTTTCTTGTCTAAAACAACTCCAGTTACTTTTCTCCATTTTCGTCATGCTTCTTTCACTCTCTGTCTCACTGCTTTCTCAGTACCTCCCTCTTCTGTTATTATTGATCCCAAATAGTTAAACTCATTGTTCTGCTTTAGCATTGTACCACCTTCCACTTGAATGTTTACTTCTTCATGTCCTTCTCTACTACTAGTCATTAGCTCCGCCTTTCCAATGTTCATTTAAATCCTTTCCTTCCTAGGGCTCCTTTCCATGCTAAAACCTTTCTTGCAGTTCTTCTGTGTCTGCTATAATGACTAAATCCTTAGCAAACAACAGATCCCACACTTTATCGTTGTTCCTTAATTCTGATGTCAGTGTGTCTATAATGACGAGGAACAAGAATGGACTCAGAGCTGATCCCTGATGGAGACCCATTTCCACAGGGAATGTCTTAGTCTCCCCATATTTTGTTTGTACAGTAGTTCTTGCACCCTCAGACATCATCTTCACCAACCTTACCAACTTCTCTGGTACTCCTCTCTTTCTCAAACACCAATAGACTACTCTTCTTGGTACCCTGTCATACTCCTTTTCAAGATCCACAAAACACAAGTAAACTTTCCTGTCTCCTTCTAGATACTTCTCTTAGACTTGTTTTACTATAAAAATAGCATCCACTGTGCTCTCTCCTTTCATAAACCTATCAGCTCTCTCAACTTTCCTTCTACTATTCTTTCTAGTATCTTGAATGCATGCTCCAAAAGCTTTATTCCTCTGTAGTTCCCACAGTTTTACACGTTTCCTTTTTGTTTATACATTTTAATTATCCAACTATTGCTCCAGTCTTTGGCATTTCCTCTACATCCCAGATCTCTTCCAATAGTGTGTGCACCCACTCTTTGCCTAGATTTCACAATGCTTTAATAATTTCTATCGTTACCTCTGACTTTCTCGCAGCCTTATTTACTTTTCCTTTCTTTATAGAATTCTCGACTTCACTCACTCTGATGTTTGCTATTGGTCCTTCTACTGGAGGAACATTTTCCAATTCTTCACACTCATTCTCATTGTTTGATAGTTGAGAAAAAGTCTTTCCATCTTCTCTGACTTCTCTTCCTCAATCAAGATATTTCCATTTTCATCTAACAATAATTCCTACCTCTCCAACATCCTGCCTGTCTTTTCTTCAGGCTTCTGCAGTTCAGGATTATCTTTTATCCCTTCAGTGTTCCCCATCTCTCATACCATTTCTCTCCTGGCTTGAGTTTGCAATTGCTACCACAGTCTCTTTGCTTTATATTGTTTATCTATACCCCTCTGTTGTTTAGTAGTTGTTATCTTCTTAATCTGGCTATTCTTTTCCTTCACAGTGCTTGAACTCTTGATTCCACCAACATGTTTCTTTTTCATGTTGCTGCTTAACTTGTCCTCCCACACACCTCTGCTGCTGTTGACACCACAGTCTCTTTTTCATATTACCCACATCTCCTCAGGAGATATCTGACATCCACTAAAATATTTTAATCTCTGGCTCTTTCCACTTTACTTCTGAATCATCTTGCTTCTCCCCCTTCAGCTTCCAAGTTTTACTCCTCCTATTCCTGGCTGGGAAATTTTTTTTAAGAATTGAGAGCCTAAAAACGCCACAACAGTTTAAAAACAACAGATTCATTTGGAATAACCTTGCAATCCATAATGATTTTCTTGTCTTCCTTCCTAACCAAAACATAATCAATTCATGTCTCATTTTGTCCACTTTTGTATGTTACTATGTGACTTCTTTTCTCAAACTGAGTATTCAAGACTACCAAATTCTTAGCTTCTGTTAATTCTAACAATCCTTCACCTTTCTGGTTTCTTCTTCCAAAACCTCTTCCTCCATGTATTCCTTCAATGCCATCAGAACTCTCATCTACATGGGCATTCTTGCCCCAAGATGACACCAATAGTTCTCTTCTTTGAACTCTTTCGATATATTTTTCTAATTTTCCACTGAATTCCTCCTTCTCCTCTTCACTACACCCTTGTTGAGGGCCGTATGCCGAGATGATATGCCATACTCTCTTATCTTTCACAAACTTTAAGCCCATGAGCCTGTCATTGATACTCTGGACCTCTGTGATGTTCTCCAGCAAATCTGGATGGAGAATAATTCCTATCCCATTTCTCCTTGTATCTTCCCCTGAGTAGTAAACTTTATATCCTATACCCATATCCATTCGATACCATACTATACCCATATCCATATCTAAACCATACCCATACCCATACCCATACCCATATGCATGCATTCCTATACCCATACCCATACCTGTACCATACCCATATCCATACTTGTACCATACCCATACTTGTACCATACCAATACCCTTACCCTTACCCATATCCATACCATACCCATACCCATACCATACCCTTACCCATATCTGTACTTTACCGATACCCATGCCCATACCCATATCCATACCATACCCATATCCATATCCATACCATACCATTCCCATACCCATACCTATTCCTATATCCATACCATGCCCATACATCCATACCATACCCATACCCACGCCCACAGCCAAATTAACCCTACTAATAACAGTCAGCAGAAGTCTATGGAGGAGGAGGAGGGAAGGGGATGAGGGAAGGGGAAGTGGAGAGCAGGGAAGAATGAAGGGGATGAGAAGGGGAATGGGAGGGTATGAGGGAAGAGAGGAGTAAGTGGGAATGGGAGCTGGTAAGGGGGAATGGGAGGGGAAGTGGGAAAGGAAAGTGGGGATGGGAGGGGAGGGGTAAGGGGGAACGGGAGGTGAGGGGTAAGGGGAATGGGAGGGGAAGGTAAGGGGGAATGTGAGAGGAATGGGAGGGGAGGAGGGGAGGGCATGGAAGGGGAGGAGGAGGGCATGGGGTGGGGAGAGGAGGGGAGGAGAGGAAGGAAGAGTGAAGGGGAGGAAGAAGTGAGGGGAGGGCAAGGAGAGGAGTAGGTGGAGGAAAGGAGGTAGCGGGTGGGGAGAGGGGAAAGAGGAATGTGGATGGAAGAGGGATGGGAGAGGGGAGGTGAAGAGGGGAGTGAGGGGAGGAGGATGGGTGAGGGGGGAAAAGTGAGGGGATGGGATGGGGAAGGGGGGATGGAAGAGGGAAGGGTGAGGGGAAGGAAGAGGGGATGTGATGGGAGGAGGGGATGGGAGGGGAATGGGGGGAGGGTAAGTGGGATAGGGATGGAAGAGGAATGGGAGAGGGGAGGTGGAGGGGAGAGTGAGGGGAGGAGGATGGGTGAGGGGAGGGAAAAGTGAGGGGATGGGATGGGGAAGGGGAGGGGATGGAAGAGGGAAGGGTGAGGGGAAGGGAAAAGGGGATGTGATGGGAGGGGAGGGGAGGGGGAATGAGAGGATGGTAAGTGGGATAGGGATGGAAGAGGAAGGGGAGAAGGGAGGTGGAGGGGGAGTGAAGGGGAGGAGGATGGGGAGGGGGGTGAGGGGATGGGATGGGGAAGGGGAGGATGGAAGAGGGAAGGGTGGGGAAGGGAAAAGGGGGGATGGGAGGGAGGGGAGGGGGAATGAGAGGATGGTAAGTGGGATAGGGATGGAAGAGGAATGGGAGGGGGGGTGGAGGGGAGTGAGGGGAGGAGGATGGGTGAGGGGAGGGAAAAGTGAGGGGGGATGGGGAAGGGGAGGGGATGGAAGAGGGAAGAATGAGGGGAAGGGAAGAGGGAGGGGATGGGATGGGATGGGAGGAGGGGGAATGAGGAGGGGAAAGGGGGATGGGGATGGAAGAGGGAAGGGAGAGGCTAGGCAGAGGGAGGGGAGGGGAGGAGGAAGGGTGAGGGCAGGGAAACGGTGAGATGGGTGGGAAGGGAAGGGAAGGGGAGGGAAGGAAATGATGAGATGGGTGGGAAGGGGAAGGGGAAGGGGGAGGGGAGGGGGAAGGTGAGGGGAAGGACACAGCTAAATTAACACTTGATCGTGTGCTTCAGTGTGCAAGCAAACAAACGTTTCAGAGCTTTAGCATTATAAAGATAGATAAATAATTAGATAACTGACACTAAGTCAGCCAGCTTCTCCTAACACTGTTTGTCATCACAGGCAAAAGAGTGATGAAATCACAAAAGGAGTAGTAAAGCCCAGCCACAGGAGACAGATAAAGAGGTCAGGGGATACAAATGAAGGGGCAGGACGTAGGGCTTTACTCTACAACCTGATCAATTATGATGAAAGTGAAACATAGAAGTAGGAGTGTTTTCTCAATCAGTATCACTGCTGTACCTTTTACCGTTATTGCTCCACAGGTATTTTAGGACCCTCACCCACGGAATTCGATGAAATTTGCCACCATTAGATACCTTAGCGGGAAACCTCTAAAGCCAGAGTTTAACCCTGGTCAGTTAAATACTTTCAGAGTTATGAAAGGCCAAAGTCGGGATTTTTGTGTATTCTGGATGCCTGGTCATTACTAATCACCAACTGCTGTGGCGGTTGATACCTGCACTCGACGGTGATTTATACGGTGAAGTCATCATCAACTTATGCTTCTCTTGACAGCCTAGTGACTGTATTCAGAGATAGCTAACGTCGGTGGATCGCGTCCATCAGGTGACTATCGCTCAGCTATTATAATCCCCCTTTAGTATAAATCCCGAGGTGAAGCAATTGGTTATTAAACGAAATTTGTAGTATAATGGCGACTTGTATATAAAATACCATACTGATGTGATAAGTGTATGTATATATATATATATATATATATATATATATATATATATATATATATATATATATATATATATATATATATATATATATATATATATATATATACATACATCACATCAGTGTGACATTTCATATACACAAACATTGCTCTACAAATTTCATTTATAACCAATTCGCCTTACCTCAGGAATTAAACTAAAGGAGGATTGTAATAGATAAGCGATAGTCACCTGCTGGACAAAATCCCCAGTCGGTAGCTATCTCTGAATTCAGAGACGAGTGCTCTAACAACTAGGCTGCACACACATGCACACGCCAAGACAAACATATCACACACTACACACACACACACACACACACACACACACACACACACGTGTGTGTGTGTGTATGTGACACACGTGTGTGTGTATGTGTGTTGCATTGCCTGCATGTGTGTGCAGCCTAGTTGTTAGAGCACTCCTCTGAATTCAGAGATAGCTACCGACTGTGGATTTTGTCCAACAGGTGACTATCGCTCATCTATTACAATCCTCCTTTAGTTTAATTCCTGAGGTAACTTCGAATTGGTTATAAATGAAATTTGTAGAGCAATGTTCAGGGCATTCTTCAGGGGCATGATTTCAGCAAATAGCAAAAAAGCTGAGACTCAAACTCCATTTCCCTAAGTACTTCAGTCACCTCTCTTCGCAGGTCGTCGAGGCTTGGTATACCATCATAGTTCACTGTGCACGCTTCAACATGATTCTTTAAGATACTACCAATGTTTTCACACACATTAAGATCAGAGGAGCTACCTGGAAATTCACTTGACGAGAAGAAATCGATACCACTGTTTCGAAGCAGCTCCTGTGTCTGAAGAGCCTTGAAACATGGTGCCTTATCATGCAAAAATGTGAATTCTTCAACAGACAACGCATTTTCAGGATCTTTGAGGAAAGGAAATACTCCACCAGTAAGCACGTTTCTCTGAAGTATTTGCCATTCCATGACTGTCTTTTTTCTTTGATGATCCACATTTACCATTTGGCTGTGAAACAGAGAAAAATTCCCAAACATTCAGGAAATTTCACAACTTGGCGATAGAGCACGTCATCGCTGATATCATCCAAATTGCAGCCCAAATGATGTCATTTTTATGATTTGGCTTCCTGACTGTGTAAATGAAGAATTCATCTGATGCGGCAACATGGAGAAAGTCAGCTCCATCCCAATCTTTAAGAAATGAACCACGAAACCATGCACGGTCTTCTCTCTGTTGCTGAGTGATGTTGGGCTTGCTGATAACATGAAGTAGCTTGATACCAGATTTTTTCAACTCACGATCTACAGCACTATAACTTCTCTTCTTTCCCTTTTTTTTCTAGTTGAAGCGTCAATTTACGTAAAGACTTTCTTGGTCTACCCACTGCTTCAACTATAATGTCTTTTGACTCCTGAGAAAAGACTTCAGGCCTTCCAAGATTCTCACTCTTTTGTGATGACAGTCTTGTGGATTTTTGTTTCAGTTTCCTTTAACAAAGGATTCATTTCTTTTAATGTATTTAGCTATCCAGGAACGTGAAATGAAGGATGCGCCAGCATCCCTGGCCTCTCTGAAGGTTATAGCCCAGATTTGGTTAATCCATCTGATTTCCCCTGAGTCGTTAGCCATAGCTGTATATAACTCCGTCACTCAGTCTGAAGATACAAGAAATGTAAAATGAAAAATAGCTTAATAGAAACTTAAAATAATGTACTTGGAGATAGGCTATAACAGAAAACTTCATAACTCTCCAATTGTTCTATGGAGGGGGGTGCTTTAATTTTGAAACACCTGGTATATATATATACTATCATCAATCAAACCAACAATATGAACCTGTCAGGAGGACATTGGAAATCGGACGCCATTGACACCTTAATCTCGGACCCCTTTTGAAGAGGATGACCCAAGAAACGCGACCGCCAGATCCATCGCCAAACGGGAGCTAATGAGGCCAAAAACCACTAGGGAATTTGGTCAATCTCCTCCTTCTTAAGAAACGCCACCTCCTTAACATCGGAGGCCCAAGGCCACACCTTCATGTTTTTGTATATATACCATTGTAACTTTCCACCTGTCCATATTCTACCAGTGAACAGGGGCACAGAAACAAGTGCCCGAAATATATGGTTTCAACGTTTAAATAGTGTTTTATGGGCCTTCTTATTTTCATATTACACTGTAGTATTACAGGAAAAGACATTCATATATATATATATATATATATATATATATATATATATATATATATATATATATATATATATATATATATATATATATATATATATATATATATATATATATAATTATGCAGTAAACGAACTGAGCTGACCATTATCATATGTCTAAGAAAACTATATCTAAAAGCTAAGCAACCCCATTCCTTTGTTACCACATTTTTCTAGATCTTGGGCGTTGCCATTGAAAAAAAGAACTGAAATCACAAACAAAAGTGATGAAATCACAAAAGGGGTAGTAAAGCCCAGCCGCAAGAGACAGATGTGGAGGTCAGGGGACACAAAGGAAGGGGTAGGGTATAGGGCTTTACTCCGCCACTTGATAAATTATGGTGAAAGTGATACATAGAAGTAGGAGTCTTTTCTTAATTAGTATAGAAAGTGAGTGCCATTATAATAGGCATATTGAAAAGGCTTGATTTTGGATGAACCAACACTGATGATGTGAAAATTAAGCAAGAATGCCTGATTCCAGTACCACCCAACACTGACCCGTCCCAGGTTTTTGTTGAACATTACCCAAGTCTCCTTAACAGCAGCAACAACAATCGGGATGAGTTCACCGTATTATTCTCGACGACAAAGAAGAAAAAAATGTTACCCACAAAGAGTTGCGGTTATATAATCGTGGGTTTCTAAGTGGATATATTTGCTATATGTCTTCAAACTGTATTCCTTGATAAAGTGTCAGTGTGTATCTCTTCAGGTATGGTTAGCCTTCTACTTTTCACTTTCATCATAATTTATCAGGTTGTGGAGTGAAGCTCTACGTCCTACCCCTTCCTTTGTATCCCCTGACCTCCAAATCTGTCTCTTGTGGCTGGGCTTTACTAACCCTTTTGTGATTTCATCACTTTTGTTTGTGATGTACAGATAATTCAGATGTATCAGAATTTGTATACCAGAGTGGGGAACAGGGTTGAATTAAACCAGCGCTCAGCCATTATCCCATTTATTGTCAACATCATGATGGATACCATGATTGGGGAGGTAAGAGAGAGTGTCATGTGGCATATTATATGCAGATGACATTGCGTTGTGTGCAGAGAGGAGGAGGTTCTGGAGGGAAAGTTGGAGAGGTGTAGAGGAGCACTGGACTATAGAGGAATGGGCATAAGTAGGTAAAAAACAGACTATACTGTATATGTATCACCATTGACAGGGATGACAGGGAGAATACAAGGTGCATGGAGAAGGAATAAAGAGAGTAAACAAGTTCAAATATTTGGGGTCTATTGTAGAGGCTGGTGGAAGAATGGATGAGGAAGTAAAACATCGGATATAAACAGGCTGGAACGATTAAAGGACTGCTTCTGGAGTCCTTTGTGACAAAAGAATGGCTTTAAGACCAAAGGGAAAGTTCCAAAAGGGAGTGGTAAGATCAGCTATGCTATTTGATACAGAAATAGCAAGTATGACAAGTAGGAGAAGAAAATGGATGCAGCAGTGATGAGTATGTTATGTTGGAGATCTGGTTTAGCGAAGGAGGATAGGATTAGGACTGAGTATATTAGAGGTTCAAAAAAGGTGGTTAAAATATCAAAGTGCAGGAGGGGAGACAAATTGTACGGATGCCTACTGAAAAGGGAGGAAGACCATATTGGAAAGCATGCTATGGAGATGGAAGTTCAGGGTAGAGAAGGACCAGGATGACCAAGGAAGAGATGGAGAGACTGTGTGGGGAGGGCTTGAGAGAGAAGGGACTTGACAAAGCAGAAACCCACCACAGGTAGATGGAAGTGGCTCAGCTCATCCAAAACGGCGACCCCCGTATAGAAACGGGAATAAACTGAGAAGAAGAAATTGCTCTCTTGTCATTCTGATATGGTAGAATCCTTCATACGAGCTCCCGAAGTCATAGAACATATTCTGAAAGGCGGCAAACAACAATAAAATAAATGGAATGTGGCTAACAGTAATCCACAAAGACTAGTAATGTTTTATTGCCGGAAAACGCTACTGATAAAAAAATTCCGTGGGATTCTCGAAGAGACCTGTTTTTTTATTATGATAATTTGAAGTAAGTTGTAATTTGAATTGTTGGTAGCACACGTTTGCGTTCAAACCTGATAGTATGCATGCATGGAAATATTCCTTTTCGCGATAAAATGGAAAAATATCGTATACATTGGGCAAATGGAAACTACTCTTAAGTATGCATTAAGAAAGTCCATGAAATTCACTGGAGCAAATTGTACTGTACATTATCATTTTCATTTTTAAATAAACAAATGTACTGAAGAGACTCTTGATTCCATCTCGTGTCTTCTTTTAGATGAGTTAATAATGAATGATGTCCGTTTAATCGAACTACCGATGAGAGAGAGATATGGGAACCCTAAAACAGGGATGGGGCTGGTGGTAGATTTTTTCACTTTTCGAAACGTATTTTTCTTTGTTCTTATGAACGCAATGCCATCGCGTGTATTGCCTGTCTTATAGTGCTTTTAAGGTTTTTACTCTTGTTTCTAACATCGAATATCTGTTTATCTAATAAAATTCTCTCTCTCTCTCTCTCTCTCTCTCTCTCCACCCACTAGGCCCATCTCTTTCCATATTTCTAGTAGTGGTATTTTTCGATTCTCTTTTCACAGGCGACATTATACACGCCCTAGCCCCTTGATGACCCATTGTCATGCAACTCCTATCCTTCATCAAGTCGAATATATATTTCTTTCATTCTGTCAGTTTCCTAAGTAATGTTTAAACAGTTATTTGTGTAGACTGCTTTGCATACAGTATAATGTAGGACCCCCGATCTTTATCTCCCATCTACTGTGTCATTCTGAAGGTGGCCTGACTGTAAATAATGTTAATTTCATGACATATCTGTCAGGAAAGTTGGATGGATCATAGGTTTTCCCTCTATTTGTCTTTAATTCTGCCTTCCTGCCCATTTCTTCTCTCATTTTAACAGTCCATCAGTTTGTCTATCTGTCAGTGAGTCTATCACACAAGCCTTGACATCTTAACTCCTCCTTGACGATTTTAGTCAAAATGGGTACAAAGGCTGACTATCATGGATAAATTTGCATGACGAGAGATCGTTTGCCTGGTGTCTACCTGTTTCTTAATGTCCCTGTTAGAATTATTCAACGTCACTGCTTCTTCAACTTGGATGAACCAATCTCAGTCAAACTTGGTGCCAAAGTAGAGCATCATGTTTGTCTTTCCATTTGCCTGTCTATGAGCATATCTGATGCACTTAACTTCTGATCACAACTCCTCATATACTATCATGGGTAGACATACACTAAGGGATAGCATCTTTCTGATTGTCTTCTTAGATGTAAGTGGAGATGTCACACTTAGCTTGTCATCACTAATTCTTCAGTGCAGATGATCTGATTTCAGTCAAATGGCACATAGTTCGCCAGTCATGCATAGATGTGTATGAAGGCAGATTATTTGTTTGTTTATGCATTTATTTATCCATCAGCATTTCTGACACCTGATATTCTAATCAGCGCTTATCCTGGAGGGTTAAATGAAATTTAGTCAAACTTGGTACAGAGACTATCATGGTAAGAATTGTATGTAGGGAGATTTCCAGTCTAATTGATGTGCATGTTCCTCATTCACAGCCCAATCAATGTCATCTAACCTTGACAAAAAGGTTTGCCAGTCTTTGTACATCTTTCTATTCATCAGTATCATAATATACCTTCTCATAGCTACTCCTCCCAGATAGTTGAAGAAATTTGAGCAAAAATTAGTAATCTGCAAGCGATATGATTGCAAGGAGTGAGACTGAGTGTCTGATTGCCCGTCTTTTAGTTAACATGTTTGTTAACCCTCTTGTCATCCCTGCTCCTCCTACATGGTCATACTTGGTAGAGGCACACCGTCACGGTAGATGGGCATGAAGGTAAATTGTCTGTTTGTCATTTGCCTTTCCATCAGCATGTATATCACACTTACCTTCTCAGTGTAATCCTCTCTGTACGGTTGAAAATATTTTAGTCAAAACTGGTACAAAGGTTAATATTATTGATAAAATTGCATGAAGCTGATTTTTTTGTCTGTCTGTTAGTGTCTGTGTCACACCCATCAACCATCACTGTTCTTCCCACACAGCTGAACTGGTATTATTCAACTTGGCAAGATAAGAGATTCCTGTTGGCTTGTCCTATTGTCTGTCTGCAAACACACTTATCTACTCACCATTACTCCTCTTAGAGAGCTGAAGGGATTTTAACCAAAACTAGTACAAAGGTAAACTATCACGAATGGAATTATATGAAGGGAGATTGTTTCTCTTATTGCTTGAGTGTGTGCCTGTTTGTCAATGTGTCTTGAATTGAATTGAATATAGAATTTAGTCCAAAAGCCAAGCACTGGGGCCTATGAGGTCGTTCAGCGCTCAAACGGAAATTGGCAGTAAAAGATTTGAAAGGTGTAACAATAGGAAAACCTCGCTGTTGCGCTATGAATCAATTGTTAGGGGAGGGTGGAAAGTAAGATGGAGGAAAGAGAATATGAAAGGAGGTACAGTAAAAGGAACGAAAGGAGTTGCAGCTAGGGGCCGAAGGTGCGCTGCAAAGAACCTTAAGTACTGCCTACAGTGCACCGCATGGGGTGCAATGACGGCGCTATCCTCCTACGGGGTCAACGTATCTGTCACATCTAATTTATTTACAATGTTACTGCCACGTGACTAAACCTATTTTAGTCATTTTAGTCCAAAATGGCATAAGAGGGAAATTGCCCATTAGCTTTCTGCCTCAGTGCCTGTTTCACTTACGACCTCAGCTCCTACGCAGTTCAAGGGATATTAGTAAAAAATTGCTATAAAGATATGCTATCATGCATAGGTATACATAGGGTGACCAGACGTCCCCCTTTGCGGGGGACAGCCCCCCATTTCGAATCTCTGTCCCCCCAAAAATCACTACCTTCGGGGGACGTAGTAATATCCCCCTTTACGGAATCTGCCCGTCATGTGTCTCCCATTGCATATGCAAATCATAATAAAGTGCTAATTGTTCAAAGATAAGAGCTAACTTATTTTTTCTCGAAACTCTAAGGCTCTTGCTGCAGCATAGCTAGGTCGCAGACTGTATGAATTGTGCTCCATTTTCTTTAAACAAATAAAAGAAAATGAAAACAAAAGCACCATTTATACACGTATGATTTGACTGGTAACCTCTCTTGCACTCGTCCATGTATAAGTCCAGCTACTACCAGTTGGTAGTCAATTAGCAATCAAGCAGCACTCAAAAGAGGAAGACATCATGGCATCCAAAAGGCAGTGTACTTTCAATAAAGAATCAGAAAGTGAATAACCTTTCATAAATAAAGCAAAATGTGAAAGTGATGCCCAGTGTATAAAGTGCATGTACTTTTCGGTAACAAATGGTGGAAAATATGACACCGAACGTCATTTAAAGACTAGCAGGCATAAACGTGCTGATGCCTCCGCTTCTTCAAGCAAGTCAATGGCCACATTCCTGCAGAAGGAAGGATTTGGAGAAAAAGAAAAGAATTTGGCAGCAGCAGAAGGAACTTGGGCTTATCATGCAATGCAACACAACCTTTCATTCCGTTCTATGGATTGCACTTCCAAGCTTATTAAAAAGTGTTTTGACAATTCGTTTGCAAGCGCTCATACCAAGACGCAGGCAATTTTGAACAATGTTTTCCTGCCTGACACCCGAGAATCCTTAAAAGAGGATTTGTCTGAGGTAAATTGTGTGACTTTATATTGTGACTGGAAATATTAAAACTGTAGGTGGAGAAACGAGTGAATATTTTCATACTATATAAAAGAAACTCTCAGTTCTGATGAATTGTCCTCTAAACTGTTGGCTTTGTGTGCTCACAACAGAAATCGCAATTTTGGTGGAGCATCAAGGGGAGGCAAATATAACGTTTTTTACCGGATGCAGTAAAATATAGACTGTATGAAAGCTGCATCGGACTGTCAACCTGTAGATGTAGAAGTAATAACAGTGAAGATATTTTAATTTTCCTACATTTATACTGTAAGAGTAGACCAGCTGAAAGAAATTTGTGAAAATGTTGATGTACACTATCAAATTTTTTTTAGGATATAGTAAGAAAAGGTGACTTGCTTTAAGACCAGCTATTGAGAGGATTCTGAAGTTATTCAAACCTTTGAAGACATATTTTTTGTTACAGGACAAGTGTCCCATCCTTCTTGAACAGTTCTTTGACGATCCATTTGCTGAAATGTGGCTCTTTTTTGTACACAAATTACAGTATTACATGATTGCACATTGAAGGTAGAGTCCCAAAAAGTTTCTATGATGGAAGTTTCTTGTATTTTAAGAGATTTACAAATGAAGCTGTCAGAAAGAAAAATGAGCTATTCACCCCAATCATAATAAATAAGATGCTTCGAGATTTAGAAGGGAAAGGATGACAGTGAACTTTTTGATGAGGTTACGTATGTTTAGGAGTTTTTGACAAATGAAAAGATGCAAGAATAGAAGGACAGTGATTCGGAAGTGGATAAGAAATGGATAGAGATTTTCTCTCTCTTTCGTAATAAAAATATTCCTTTTTCAAACATTTCAAAGCTTGTTGAGTTTTGCCGGTGTCTCCCTGGGTCCAATGCCCTTGCAGAGAGAGTATTTATTCTCTCTAATGAAAAACTCTTGGACATCAGAGAAAAGTCACTTCCAGCAGGTAACCACATTGAGGTCTGCACTAATAGTGAAATGCAATTTCGACTCGAGTTGCTCTGACTTTTATGATTATCTTAAAACCCAACACTCACTCCTTAGGAAAATAAAAACGAGCCAGAAATACACTTAAGAGTAAGTAAGGGTTAATGTAAAAATCATTTTGTTTTGTTTTACTGTTCATAGAATCATGTCTATAGTTTCTCTTTTATGCTATCAAAGCATATATTTTACTATTGAAAGTAACTCTTGCTCTGAATAGGCTAAATGCTGACTGGATCATAATCTCTCATTTATTCAAATGTTTGTAAATATATCTAAATACATAATTTTTTTGAAGAATAAATCTTATTTGTCATGATAAAAAAGATCAAGCAGCTGCAATTCTCTCTCTCTCTCTCTCTCTCTCTCTCTCTCTCTCTCTCTCTCTCTCTCTCTCTCTCTCTCTCTCTAAACATATATATATATATATATATATATATATATATATATATATATATATATATATATATATATATATATATATATATATATATATATATATATATATATATATATATATATATATATATATATATATATATATTAATAATGCATGTATTAGGGTTATGCTTATGCATAGCATATACGTACTTGTTAATTTATACGGGTGTCCCCCTTTCATATCTCAAATAAATGGTCACCCTAGGTATACATGAAACGTCATTGCAACTCTCCGTACACTACTAAAGAGATTTATGTGAAGCTTGGTATAAATTTGCATGAAAGGAAAATCTCTGTCTCTCTGACAATCTGTCTTTCCATCAGCATGTTTAATACACTTACCATGTCATCTTACCATGTTATCACAACTCCTTTTACAAGGCTGAAATACATTTAGTCATGTATATGTAGAGAGATCCAATGTCCTCCCGCCCATTTGTCATCTATCAATGTAGTTGCCTCACTTATCTTTTCATTGCAACTCCTCTTTTACATTTGAAGGGATTTAAATCACACTTCACACATGAAGGGAGATTGTTTGTGTATCTGTCCGTATGTATGCCCACCAGTCTGTTTAAGAAACTTATAATATCATTGTAACGGCTTGTTGAAGTAATTTTAGTCAAACTTGGTACAAAAGTAAACCAATGCATAATATACATGAAGTGAGATTGTCCATTCATCTCTCCTCTCCATCTATTATCCTACAGTATGTGCATCTCATTGCAACTGTTCCAACTTGGATGAAGACACGTTTCGTCGACATTGGTTCACGGTAGATTATCTCTGAAGGAATTGTTAGAAGGCAGGACAATTGTCTGTTTATTCATATGCTTGTCTATCTGTTTGTATGTTTGCCACGTTTACCTTGTCATCATATCTCATCTTACATGACTGAAGTGATTTTAGTCCAGTTGGGAGTGTAGGTGGATTATCATGCATGGAGGTCTGTGAAGGAAGATCATCAATCTCTCTATTAGTCTGTATCCATATTTCACAAACTATCTTGTAAGGAGAAAACTGCCAGAGAGATTCACGTTTGCCTAACATTGCATTCATTGGGGGGTTCTTAGAGTGGAGTTAATTGGGGGTCTGTAAGGGATAAATGTTGCCTTAGAAACACTCTAAAAATGCTTGTTATTATTACTGTTAAATTAGCTGCTAACAAAGTTTAATTGCCAACCGTATGCTTACCAGCCATACAGAAAAAATAATGACAGTCTGCTCTTGACTACTAATGAAAGTGTAATTGCAAAAATAAGAACTTAAGTCAGTCAGATCACACATGTAGTTGTTGGGAGACTTATCTTTCTATCCAGCCAATTCGTGAGATCGATATTAAAAACATAACATTCCTAAAAAATAGCATACTTTTCATTTAATTTCGTTCTCCATCGGTTAATAAGACCTTTATCGTTACAAGACGTTTCTTTGTATATGGGCTTTTATGTTTACTTGACTAGGAAAACTGTGATTTGCTTCAAGACTGGGAACGCATTAGACATATTAAGTGGATGTGGGAACACAGAGTTAAACAAAGACTGCATGTGCTCAAAGAAGAAAAAAAAAAAGCAGTTGTCCAAGACTATGCTTAGTCCTTTGGCAGCATGAAGGTTTTAATTCATCTTACCAAACAGAGGGTGCATATTACAGTGCCAAGTAGAGGACGAAAGAGTATAAATGGAAAAAGTAACTAATTCTTCTTTGCCTTCAATCATTGGTGTATCTCAGTACCACATTGCCAGGAAATAGACAAAATTCTGATACATGCTTAAATGTTTATAATCCCCTTTTTTAGTCTCTGGTGGTCTTTTTATTGCTATGTTAAAACTTATAGTGTTAATTATACTTCGCTTTACTCGCGTTCTTATTCTCACGAGAACTAGTGCAGAAGTAATTGCAACTGTTTATTCCACTGTCGTGCATTTCATCTAGATTATTATACTATGAACTATAAAATACAAGTAGTTGCCAAGATACTTGACATTTTTCAAGATTGCCGCCAATATATCTGAAGGAGTCCCATAATATGGACAAATAACATGAGAATTCATGGTAATAAAAAATAATAAAATGAAAGTTATAGATATAAATGTTGCAGTTACTCAGTTATGAAATAAGTCCGTGCATAATATTGACATTCCATTTATCAACCAGCACAAGATATATTTTCATATCATGTAAAGCTTAACAAAAAGTAATCAGTTTTACACTTAGATAAATTCAAGTACCTTTCAGAACAAAATATAACTTCAGGAATCTAAGTAAGTATGCATAGACAGTTTCATTTCTTTTACAATAGAATATGCCTAGATAGAATTACGAGGTATATATGTCAATGTGAGTGCATAATAAATGCATTTCTGAATTGCGTGGAGTGGGTACTTTTGACATTCAGGAACTTGTTTTATTTCACATAGCAGTAAAACTGAAGGGAGAAAATTAAAGTTTAATCCCTTTAAGTGTTTTATCACAGAAAAGAACTTCAGCAATTAAGAAGCACGAGTGTTAACATCTCAGTCATACTTTCTCAAGTTGAACGAAAAGAGCCATAGCTATCCCTGCCTCCACACTTCATATTCATCAGGAGAAAAACCACAAAATATCATAAAGAAAACAAAATATTGACATGTAATTGCAATGAAATCGTGCTCTACCTTCACTTACCTGTGATGTCCTTAGAATCTGTTTATGTGACGCTCTGGCTTAATGTCGTGGCTTTCCCCTTTCCATATAATTTTCTACTATAAATTCATTTTCACATATTGATAGGCCACGCCCTGTTCTTTGGCATATCCAATAAATAAATAGACAAATAAAAGCAACTTGTATTGCATACTTGAAATAAAAGTGGCATTGAATAACTCCAAAAAGATACAAATACACACACACACGCAAACACACACACACACACACACACACACACACACACACACACACACACACACACACACACATATATATATATATATATATATATATATATATATATATATATATATGTATATGTGTGTGTGTGTGTGTGTGTGTTTTATGTGTGTGTGTGTATTTATATCTTTTGGAGTTATTCAATGCCACTTGTATTTCAAGTATGCAATAAACAAATTGCTTTTATTTGTCTATTTATTTATTGATATGCCAACGATATTTAAATATATAATAAACGTATATATATATAATATATATATATATATATATATATATATATATATATATATATATATATATATATATATATATATATATATATATATATATATATATATATATATATATATATATATATATATATATATATATATATATATATATATATATATATATATATATATATATATATATATATATATATATATATATATATATATATATATATATATATATATATATATATATATATATATATATATATATATATATATATATATATATATATATATATATATATATATATATATATATATATATATATATATATATATATATATATATATATATATATATATATATACGTTAATTCACGTTTATTAATTTACATCGTCTATTCATAAAGAGACAGATGAAAAGAATGTTGCAAGGTATACAAAAAGAACAAGAGTACCAGATGGTCAATTATCAAAGGGTAATAAACAGAAAGATAATCCAGGATAATCCGGGATCAATCAGTCACAAACTAAATCCATAGACCTAAGTATAATATTTACATGGAATTTTTTTAGACAAAATTCTTACCAAGAATTTTGCCCCGGAAAGTTATATGGTTTATGTATGTGGATGATATTTTCTGTGTCTGGCTTGTTCACGAAAATCTCCAGGAATTTCTGGTTAAGCTGAATAAATTAGTCCCTTCTATACAATTTACCTTAGAGGGAAAAAGAAATTATAATTTGAATTTTCTTGATGTAACTGTCCATAGACATGATAGAAATTTCACCTTTTAAATCTTTCGCAAATCAACTAACATTGCCTCTTTTCTTCATTATTATTCCAACCGTCATCGAAATGTTAAATTCTCTGTCTTTTCTGGAATGTTCTTAATAAAGGGCTTCACGAGTTTGTAGCCCGCAGTTCATGGATGCTGAGATCAAAACTATTTATGCTATTGCTTTGGAACTTAAATACCCAAGGACTTTTGTAGATGTAGCATGGAAAAGAGCCAGGAAAAAATGTTATTTAACTAATAACGAACTTTAATTCAGCAAGCATAATAATCTCAAATTACCGTATGATGAAAGGTCTTTACAAATCCCTAGAATTTTAAAGCTTTTTAAAATAAATATTGTTTTCAGTAATTTTAATGTTGAGAGTTTAGTAATAAAAAAATTCTCCTAAAGATGTTTCTGGCTGCATCTATGAAATTCTTTGTAAAAAGTATGATAAAATATATTATGGACAAACTGGAAAATCGCCTTCGCAACGAATCAAAGAACACCAATATTCTGTGAGAACTGGCCGAATATCGAATGCATTATTCGTACATATGAGAGATTTACATCATCCTCTTAACTGGAGTGAAGCAAGATCTTTAGTCCCAGTTTTATACATGTTTCTGCAATTTGAATGGGTAAGATTCCGTATCTCTTATGGATAAGTATATGGCTTTAGTTTGTGACCCCGTAATCCCGGATTTTCCTGAATTACCTTTTTGTTTATTACCCCTTGGCAATTAACCATCTGATATTCAATTTTATACATGTTTTTGGATTTTGTATGGCTAAACTTCCGTATCTCTTGTAGTTAGGTCTATGGTTTTAGTTTGTGACTCCTTGATCCTGGAATATCCTGGATTATCTTTCTGTTTATTACCCTTTGACAATTGGCCATCTGGTATTCTTGCTCTCTTTGTTTACCTTGTATCCTTCTTTTCGTCCGTGTCTCATTTGTGCCCAGATGTTGTGTTAATAAACGTGAAAGCGCTTGGCACCGAACTTCTGCCTGCCATTCTCCTGTGGAATTCGCTTTGTGTGTGTGTGTGTGTGTGTGTGTATATATATATATATATATATATATATATATATATATATATATATATATATATATATATATATATATATATATATATATATATATATATATATATATATTTATTCTTATGATCTCGCCTCTCCGAGACCAACAGGTTCTTAACAAAAACAAGCAATTGGACGTAATGACTGACGAGAGGTGACAAACAAAGGAGAAAGGAGCAGAGCAATACCAAAAAGTGACCTTAATATTAATATTGTATACATATTTACAAATGAGTCAAGGTTTTGGAAAACAGAAATGTAGAGCAAATGACTAATACCAGTACAAACAATCAATTTACATGGTTCCACATACGTTACTTTAAATTCAACAAGTCTCAATAAAAACCACACAATAAATAATATCTAGCAGCAGCATCACACAAACATAAAAACGAAATATTAATAAATCCTGAAATAAATAATGTCCAGCAGCAGCACCACACAAATACAAAAATGAAATGTTAATCATTACATAAACACATTCAGAGCCATACTTGCTCATTAACCATAATTACACGAGCCATTCGCTCAATAATATACAACCACAACTCAGGGCCTTTTGCTCTACTCACTACATGACAGCCTTTTGCTCCATTTACAAAAATAACTCAAGAGCCTTTTGCTCAACAAAACATTAAGAGCCTTGTGCCCTACTCAATAAACCATAACTCTACGAGAGCCTTTTGCTCCACCAGCAGTAATAGTTACTATAAACATGGTCCGGTCACAACCTCCTCCTCAAGTACTTGAAGTCCATCAGCCCAGTGACGCTTCAAATCTGCCGATGTGGCCATCACTCTCCAACCAGGTGGTACTCGAGAAACTGCTGTCGCTGCCATCACCCACAACAAGGTGATCCTCAGAAAACTGCGGTTGCTGCCATCACCCACAAGGTGACCCTCAGAAAACAGCTGCTACTGTGTTCTCGACGGAACATTGTCGAGAACCTGCCGTTCTGCTTTCCAGAACTCGACTGACGCTGTCAAGCACCCCATGACAGACGTCAACTCCTTACACAAAGGAGAAACAAAAAAGGTAAGGAGGCAACAACCCGCCAAGGGAACAATTGGCAAACGATTGTTTCTATATATAATATATATATATATATATATATATATATATATATATATATATATATATATATATATATATATATATATATATATATATATATATATATATATATATATATATATATATCAAGCACTACCAGGAAAAAATGAAAAGCTGTTCCAGGTCCTGACCATTGTCAACTTTATTGGTAACTAAGCCATCTTCAGAGGGCTGTTACGAAGTGTTAGAAATTCATGATATATGTGCTAGCAGGATAGCACATAGAAATATAAAAATATTTGGAAAACAAGTATTTGCACTTTACAGGTGTTTGTAAGCGGAGTCCTACCCTCATTAGTGACAGGTCAAATCTTTCAAGTCCTTGGGAAGTCCTGCTTCCATTTTTCTCCATGTTTGAAGTACCTTCCTTAATATTAAACGCATTACATATTTGTTTTGAGATTAATGGATCAAGTTTACAAATGCCATACTAATAATCATTTTCTTTCCAAAACTTTCTTTCATGAAAGTAGACTCTGTGGTGCATTATTTCTTCTGCCCGGTTGACTGTATGATTGTTTTCACTAACAGGTACAAATATTCCATTGTTCACATGTGCATTTGTTACACATCTTTTATGCTATTTCATTTTCTTTTTCATTGTTTTCCAGTTTGACCTGTATAAAAGTTATCACGAGACTTACATGGATTCCGGTATTCACATCATTTAATATTGTCGAACGAGTTCTTTACTAGTACATGTTCCGTTGTTTTATTGTTCTTAAATGCTACATTAACTGAAAAATTCGTAAGTAGATGGGGAATATCTTTGAAGTTATTATTATTTGGCAGTAATAGCAGGTTTTGTGTGTTATAAGTGTCTGTTGTATTAAAATAAAATGTCTTGTTGCTGCTTTTTAATGCATTATCTGGTACAATGTTAGGATATGTCAGTTTCTTGACTTTAAATTACGCGTTTCATTTACAAAAGGTTCAATTCTTTTTACTTTTTAAGTTCCATAAACCCATAATTTTTTTTTTTACGAAACCGCATATTTACGGTATATTAGAACTCAAAAATGTACTTTCGAAGTTTAACTAGCAAGCGAATTTACTGCATATTTTTGAAAAAAAATAATTTTTTATTGTGTGGCCCATCGTGACTTTAGCTTTTTGCGGTTGTGCCCAGTGTGCTCATATATACTGTATATATTTAGTACGCAACTGCCCTAACTACTGTTACAAATGAATTTTTATTTTTATTCTTTTTTACGATGAATAGAGTAACATCAGAGTAAAAACGAATTTTTTTTTATTTACAATGTATTCGGGGTGAGGTTTTATTACAAGGACGTTGATTTTAGAACAGAATACTGGTTTTCTAATAAGGGTGCAGGAACTTCTAGAAGGCCTGGCAAAAAAGGTTAGGAAATGCTCCATTAAAATTTATAACCAATTTTTTTACACTAACGTCTGCATCTGTATACATTGCCTTTTCTCTGACTTTTCACATCACTCTGTCTATAAAGATATTAAATAGTTGTGGATTCATAGCTTACCATTGACTCAGCCCTGATTTTTACATGAAACCGGTCACTTTCCCGCCTACAAGTTCTCATACACACTCACTTTCAACACGAAAACTTCATATTACTCTCAACAACTTATCTCGAATCAAATCACCAACATTCTCCACATTGCCTCTGTTGATTCTAATATGAACGTTTCCTAGGTTCATGGATACCACACACGTCTTTATCCCTGAAGTGTAAACGTCATGCATGACTTATATAGCACCTCCTTTATCCAAATGCTCTCTTCCTTGTCCAAAATCGCTGTTCTTCCTGTATAAATTCTGCTGCCACTTGTTTTGCTTTCTCAATCAGAATCTTTTCGTACACCTTCTGTATTATGCTCGGTAATTAATGGCATATCAATTCTTATTCTCCTTTATCCTCATAACCCTTATTCAAGGCATAATTATTCATTTCAGTGGCTCACCCTAGTGAGCCACTTAAACACACTTTCAACACGGCGGCAAAATTTCCATTTTCATCCAATTAACTCCTCCTGGCTTCTGTCCAATCTTCAACCTCTCATTTGCCTTTCCACAGGCATTCTAAAACTTGCGCTAACGCCTGCCACTTCTGTACCATTTAGTTCTTCCTTTCCTTTCTCTTCCATATTCACCAGTTCCTCAAAATATGCTCGCCATCGACCCTAGATTGCATTCTCCAAAGAAAATATTTTTTTTTGCATTTGCATCTTTTATTTCAAGATATATCGTGACGCCTATTACAAATACTACATTTCTGAATGGTTTGGCAGGTGTCGAAAAGGTTTTGGAACTTCTTGAACTAAGTTTCATGTTTTTCAGTTATTCCGAGTTTTGGATTATGATTTACATCATGACTCTGACATGTCGAGCCGTTTTCCGGTCCAAGCAGCTAAAGCAGTTTCTACAGGACACGGGACGTCCCTTATGCCTATGGCATTCTGGTGATGTTTCATCACTAATATTTTTCTCTTTGATTTCAGAATTTGACTTCACTGTAGCCTTCTCGCTTTTTATTTATTTTGTATTATGTAATGGCACTACGCGATATGTGAAAATGTTTTTTCCACTATATAAAATTTTTATAAAAATCTTTTAACAGACACTCTACCGTCTCACTGCTATTTCATATGAAAGATAATATGCATTTTGCAGGAAGTTATAGCGCTATCAAATACATACCACACTGCAACGTGCTACTATTCATTATGTTTTAGAACTTTGAAAAATTATGAAAAAATTTCTTGCGGCATTTCTGTGTAAGTATGGATATTTGTCCATCTACCTTGAGTCTTTTAATATAGGAAACCAATAATTTTTAGTTTCATTATGGAGTAACTTTCTACCTCGTAACAATCTTTTCGAAAGTAGGTATCACATTAGTATCTTGACAGAAGTATACATGAAAAATATTACAAATATTGAATGAGACAGAAATTGTTCCGGAACTTATTGCATTTAGATATTTACATATATGGCCTTATATGTTTAGATATTTAGATACTACGAGAGCTCAATCAGGTTATTATATTATCAAGATTTATATTAAAAACATCTGCATTGTATCATTATTCTACGTTATCGTTTCTTTGCGTGTTATCCTTTTATCAACATAGGTAACTTTGCTGTTTTTGTAAAGAATGCAAACCTCGCTTAATCATAACAAGAGAAAAGTCAGCTTTTTACGCAGGTCTCTTTCTCCTTTGCATTGGGCTTCTTCACCTTCTTGTCTAAGTCTCCTTTGTGCTCGCATGACCGAACTAATCAATACACCAGGGAAGCAAGAGGTGCATTCAGGTGAATTTCTGAGAGAAAAAATTATTCGTCAAAAGAAAGAAAAAAAAAAACTGCGCCAAACTTTGGAATCGATTGTATTTTTGTAGGAATCTGATGACGCTGTCTATCAAATGTACTGATTTCCACTACGAAAAATTTTGTTCCCAGTTATGGTTTCGAGTTTATGAACCATAAGACCTGTGAATGTTAACTATGTAATAATAATAATAATAATAATAATAATAATAATAATAATAATAATAATAATAATAATAATAATAATAATAATAATAATATAAAGATTGACACCAAAAAATTCATAACCATAAAAATAAGTTACATGGTGAAATAAAGGGAGAACATGACCGCTTTGTGATGAGGTCTGAAAAGAAGTCCTGCAGTGGAGGAAGGTGAACAAGAACCGTAGGCTTTACTTGCATCATGGCACAGTTCTTGACTGCTCAACTCACGCTGCACACAGCAACAGCAAGCAACACGAGTACAAAAAGCCGCAACATTGGTTACTGCAGTTCTTCAAAATCAATCTCAGCAAAATGAACAAAGTATATATAGGCCGTTGCCTTCAGCACTGCAGTTTTTTTAGAAAGAACATTGTTGTCTTTTGTTTTCACGTTTACAGATCTGTTCAACAATCCTAAAATGTAAGGCATTAAGACAATCATTCAGCTTTTGTGCTATTAATAAACTTCGTAGGGAAGTTTTGTTAAAGTTTTCGGTGTTGTATTTTTAACATTCTGTCTCGAAAGGATAGATCAATGTACTTTACGAAGTGCAGTGAAGCGGAGTATAAATTCATCCTCCACTGAAAATTTTAAAAATAAATGCAAAACTAATTCCTATTAACTCTATACTTTCAAATATTTTTCCGCTTGTTAATTTTTCGCGCTAATTATCAAAATATTAATTTCGAAATACTTTTGTGCCCTATTTAGCTGCACTTACGTATGTCAAATTTTTCGTTTGACAGTTTCATTCAGTAATGCACAGGGGCTGCCCAGGAAATTTTGTTTTCTCTCTGCTGGTTACGAGTGTGATTTTAAAACCGATTTTTGTATATTTTTTTTCCATGCAGCTACTTTTACCTTGCCATCACATAGGTTTTAGTTGTTGTTTGTGCACACTACTTTTTTTCCTTGCCTATTGAAATTCGTTATAATGACACCCTATCGAGAAAAAGAAAAGAAAGATGAAAAATTATTGATAATTATTGCCAAGCCCTGGTTATAAAAGTACGCAGAACTGGGTGGAGATTCCTAATATTCCTAAATGATTGATTACAGTAGTTTTCATTTATTCATTATTATTATTATTATTATTATTATTATTATTATTATTATTATTATTATTATTATTATTATTATTATTTGGATGTATGATGCTCAGGTATATATATAGCAGGTGGGATGGTTTACAATTGGCGGGTCGGTTAATGGGCTAAAATTTTATTGGTCTATAATTTCTGTTTTCTTTATAAGCTTAGCTCTGTCTAGTCTTTTGTTATGATTTTGCGTATGATGGTTAAATTTGGCACTTTCTTGAAGGTGGCAGGGGAGATACTTGGAGAGTCTGGTAAGTTGTCATCCCGACATATGAGTGATGGCATCTTCCATCGGGCGCTTAAATTCGTACATGACACTACTCCTCTTCAAAGACGTTTTTGGAGGCGCCGGGTTGTTCTTGAGAACTACAGTAGATGGCCGGTTTTCATATTTTTATAATGAATAATGAGGTTCATCTTATCCCCTTCTACAGTAGGGGAGACATTATCATTTATTATTTTCCTGATTGTCTTTTTATCTTCTAAATATTTTTGGTGCATATAATGTCTGTAGTAAGTTTTTATGGACCCACTTAGGTCGTTATTGATGTCCGTCGTACTTTCCCGGTGCCTGTTATTTATGGACTCTCGGGTTTGTCGTTCGACCGTACGGTTTGCAAAATTGTTGTTTATAAGAATTTATGTGGAGCTTTCGATCTCCTCTGCTTTGTAGTTTCTCTCCACGTGGAGCAATGTGTGAGGGTGTGACAGACGAAAGCATCCATCACAGACATATTATACCTATATGGACCCATTAGGGAATAGACCTGGTTTGCAGACGTTTTATAAACCGTGGTGCTATAATTAAAAGTATATCTTAGTTTAACCAGACCACTGAGCTGATTAACAGCTCTCCTAGGGCTGGCCCGAAGGATTAGATTTATTTTTACGTGACTAAGAACCAATTGGTTACCTAGCAACGGGACCTACAGCTTATTGTGGAATCCGAATCACATTATAGCGAGGAATGAATTTCTATCACCAGAAACAAATTCCTCTTGTTCTTCACTGGCCGGTCGGAGATTCGAACTCGCGACCAACAAAGTGGTAGCCGAGAACGGAACCTGTTCACCCAGCGAGGAACTAACCCGTAGTAGTCTGCTGTACCCGAAAGTCCATAATTTTATCAAATCTAAAATTTTGTTAGAAGCTAAAGGTAAATTGTGCCTTGTTAATTCGTCAGCTAAAAAGGCCAGTAAATCGTCAACTGGGACATTGGTAAATAAAGAAGGTACATCAAAACTGACCATTTAAAGTCGTAATTTATGCGAGAATCACTAATTTTTTCAACAAAATCTGTATTATTCTTTATATGCGATTGGGATATGTTGCCGACAATAGGCGTGAGAATCCGAACCAACCATTTAGACAGTTTATATGAATTAACAAGGCACAATTTACCTTTAGCTTCTGACAAAATTTTAGAATTGATAAAATTATGTGTTAAAGATTGCAAGTTTGTTTTTAACGGAAATTATTACCTTCAAAAGTTTGGGATGGCTATGGGAAATCCCCTTTCCCAGTTCTTAGCAACCTCTATATGGAGTTTTTTGAAGTAAAAATATTGCCTGCTATTTTGCCTAAGGGGGTTCTTTGGTTTCGATACGTTGATGACATATTCTGTGTTTGGCCCATGTGCGAAAATTTGAACAGTTTTTTGGACAAGGTAAATCATTTGGTACCTTCTATTAAATTCACCGTTGAAGAGGAAAATAATTGTTCATTACCGTTTTTAGATGTTTTGGTTCATAGAAGGGATAGAAGCTTTGTGCTTGATGTTTACAGGAAACCTACCAACGTCTGTTCTTATGTCCACTATTATTCAGATCACCACGTTAATGTAAAACTCTCAGTTTTTTGTAGCATGTTTTTAAGAGCATTAAGGATATGCAGCCCGGAATTCTTAGACTGGGAATTTTGTAAAATTTATGACGCAGGAATGATGTTAGAATACCCAAAGTTTTTAATCGACAAATCTTTACAGAAAGCTAGAAACATTTTTTATTCCAATAACAATAGGGAGCCTTTTGTGAGAGAATATATTTTGACACTTCCATATAGCGTAAATCTTTGTTTCATTCAAAAATTACTAAAAATTTTCAAGATAAATGTTATTTACAAGAATTCAGGGACACTTCAGAATATCATTGTTCGTAACTCCCCAAAACAAAATAATGGCTGTATTTACGCGATTCCTTGTGCTGGGTGTAGTAATAAATACCTAGGTCAAACTGGTAAAGAACTAGATTACCGTCTAAAACAGCATCGTTACGCAGTTCGAACAGGCCAATTGACAAGTGCTTTATTCGTCCATATGAATGATTTTAACTATTGTATAGACTGGAGAAATTCATCTGAGATAATTTTTTGTAACCACATTGTTAAAAGAAATATAATTGAATCTGCCTTTATTAAGCATTTTAACAATCAACTTATATTAGATCGGGTATTTTTAAATTAGATAGTTACCTTGTTCATAAAATTGTAGGGAAGTACAATGTCACCTTTTAGCAATAGCCTGTTCTAACTGTAGTTTCAGTTCTTAAGTATTTTTAAAGTATTTTTTTGTTTGGTATGTGACAATTTGTTTTCTTCAAACTAGTGATTACATTCAGTAATGATGTTTTGCTTGTTGGTGGCTTTGATCTTTGTTTTGTGAAGTTTCCTTGTTTATGTCTCTATATATTTATTTTACTTTGTACCCCGAAGAAGTGTACGCAATACACGAAAGCACCTGGTACCTGGTCTTTAATTTTCACCTTTCATGTGGTTGTCTACGAAATATATATATATATATATATATATATATATATATATATATATATATATATATATATATATATATATATATATATATATATATAGTGATGATGTGTACTAGTTGCCTGTTATCACACAACTAATTACAGATTTCAGAAATATACCTCAATTGGCCAGACACATGAACTCTCATAACAATTAGAATTATTACTGAGTACTCTAAATGTAGCAACTTTGGCAAGTTTCTTAACCTCTCTCTCTCTTAAATAGGCTCGTACATGTTCAGAAATTCCTCTAAAATATTCCTCTAGGACTACTAACTCCTCAAGTACGTCCATAGATTTAACTTTAGTAGCCTCCAACCATCGTTTGAGGCCATGAAGTTCTTTATTTTAAATTTTTAAGCAAATTCTACAATGTACACTGTAGTGGCTTGTTTAACTGTTACCAAAATACACTCATAAATTTCCTCTTCAAGTATCCATATAATACCCATATGAAGACCATAATAGGGTGAAATCACACCAAAGCTCAATATACAAAGTGAAAGAATGAATTCAAAGGGCGGGGGGAGTAAACAAATACCACGAAAAACCATAAATTTAATACAAAAATAAAACATAGAAATTACACCTCACCCTCGTGAATATAGATAATAAATGAATCACTTTCACTCTTAACAATAATCACCCAAAATACACCTACAATTAATTAAGATAGTTACTAAACACTCAAAACCTAAAATTAGGGGGTCCAGAAAGGAGGAGGAAATCGCAAAGGAAGAAAAACCCAACAAAATACATGCTAAACATCCTATAAACAAACTTGTCACTTATTAGCTTCTTTTAATAAATAAATCATTAATATTCTACTCGAAGAATAAGGGTATCCTCCATGCCTGGAATAGAATAACAGGTGGTTAACCAACTCAGGCCCAAACAAATAGCCACAACAAATCCACAGTCGTGATTGATAAAATTCAAAGGCATAAAAACCTTGCCACTGGATAACGAGATCCCCCTGGCTTTATAACTGAACCAGAGGTGATGCAGTGAATCCGAAATGACCTCCAGATAGATAATCCAGAGTCGTCTTTAATTTGAAGATAGCGGTAATCCAATGTAAATCCTCAAGTTCTGAAGATAAGGGAAATTCACCACTAGAGGCTGCAACCACCAAGGCACAAGTCACGGTAATAAACTTCCTTCAAGAAGCCAGGCAAAATATTCCCAATAGGAGAAAGTCCAGAGAACAACACTCTGTTCTCCGAACAGAAGTTAAGAAGTCACCCCCTAAACCACAGGGGAGGGACCACACACAGACAACCTCCTTGAAAAGTAAACACAAACGTTAATAACAAGCAAACAATTGTTATACTGAAGAGGAGGTCCATGACAAGTGAAACTTACAAAACTAGGTTTAACAAATTGAATAAAACTAAGTTTAATACTAATACTTAGTGAGTCTCGCCTCCACGTAGATGTCCTGACACCACTAATGGCATCTTGTAAACTCCGGCTTCTTCCCTTTGTTATTACATACGTTAACGAGCGAACTCCTGAGATGGATTTGATAATGGAAAATGAAAGGATTGTTAGCCTGAGTTGCTCGGAGGCCTTTGGATGTTTTCATCGTACGGAAGCTTTATTTTGCTGTTGAAATCTATTTGTCTGTTGTGAGTGGACCTATAGTATATTTGATCGCCGGTTAATAGCCCCCGATAATGTGTGGTGGATATAGCAGTTGCGTTAGTGCTGGCGGATCAAGCAATCTTTATCCAGGTACTCATTTGAACACATCCTAAGTCCTCTGATAGCAAGGTTGCACCTCAACATGATTTTTCCGGAGACGTCGTGGTAGCTTAAGAAACAATGTAGAGACAGCGATATTTTCGATACACTGTAAATGCATACCATTCTTGTTTTCTTATGATCAGTACATCTAGAACGGCAGTTTTCCGTCCTTTTCCATTCTGGTTTTAAATTTTGGTGGTCGGACCAGCAATCTAGCCGATAAAAATTCAATAAAGTCCCCAGCTATTGTCCAAAGTAGCATGATATCATCTACGTATCTAAGCCAGACCATATTATGGGGTTTGATAGATGACAAAGTTCTGTTTCTGAAATATTCCATGCAATGTTTGCTAGAAGGGGTGATAGGGACTTCTATGCTTACAGCCAAATTTTTGTTTGTAAAACAACATTTGAAAGAAATATTGCTGTTAGTTATACAGAGGTTGATAAGTTTTAAAGTTTTATCTATGCAAGAGGAAATGGTCTTCATATGGGTTGTGTAATCTCCTTCTCTAAGAAAGACAAATACGTCGGCAATCGGGACTTTGGTAACAATGACTCGACGTCTAGGCTGAGCAATTTGATGTTGTTGAGGATGTTTGGCTATTAAATTTGTATGAAATCCTCTGCATGTTTGACGTGAGGATGAGAAGGTTCCTAGAAAGGGTGAGCAATAAGTCTGTGAGCCATTTTGATAATTGTACATGAAAGAGCCCTGCTGATATTATGGAAGTGTAAGGGAACTTGTATCCTTATGTGTTTTTCGGGACTGTAAAAATAGGGAGAGAGGGGAAGGACACTGGAATGTCTCTAGTACCTATGTCTTTTTATTGCCCCCTATGGTTCTGACTGATTTGTTAAATTGAGCAGCATTAGAGATTAACCGTCCCTGCCCTAATCACCAACCAATCCCACCCAGCTGTTCATCGCTTAACTACCTGCTGTAACTCTTGTTTATACTCCCGCCCCCCCTCTCCCCACTTTATTGTTTGCCTGTGTCAGTTTGCTTTACACTACCGGTGTGTAGGTGTATTTTTATTTTTTTGTTTTTCTGCATTGTCCTGGTTTCTTCTTGGTGTTCTGTCTTCTTTTAAATACTTTTAAATATCTTTCAAGGTTTTATGCTGTCCTTTTTTTCTTTTTAATTGTCCTTTAACATGGTGTTGAGTATATAATGCATACCTTTAGTGTTTATACACAATCACTGTTTGTTCATCGCTTTTCCAGTGTGTAGATGTATCAAGAGATACGAATCGTCGGCATAATAATAAATGGATAAAGAAGAAAGAACGGCTTTCTGTTGCTCCAATTTGCCTGTTGTTTGAGTGTCTGCTCCTGTCTTCATTTTATATATACATATATGTGTGTGTATATATATATATACGAATTGTCATGATGCATTCCAAGTACTCCAAGATACACAATTAATCTCAAAATTAAATAAGCCTCTACTTCAGCCAGATACCTGAACTCTCATAGCAATAAAAATTACGACGAGTATCTAAAGGCACAGTGATCCTCAAAGCTCACTAATCAAGTGAAAATAAAACAAGTTTATTCAAACAAGTGGAGGTATCAATTAAACAAGAAATATACTAGAACAAAGGACATCACTCCACAAACATCTTAAACTGTTTCTGGCCTTAATTCATACTTCCAGCAAAACTAAAGGAACAAACATGTTTATCACTTTGTCTTGCACACAATTAATCCTATTCACTGGTGGTCATTAAATGAACACTGCTTTTTAGAAATTTAAATAAAAAGAATTATTTTTAAATTCAAAATTTATAAGTAGAATTATATAATCTGATAATTCATTATTACTTAAATAACACAAAATTTAATCAATTGAGTTAAATTATTATACAAATTAAATCACAAACTTTTTAACACTAAGAAAGTGTTAATCACAAATGAAACTATTAAGAATTAGCTCAAGATTTGCAGGAAAATCTTGTAAATGAAAATGAATTAAGTCTGTAATGTTATGTTGTATCAAGAAATATTTAAAATGCTAGGTAAATAAATGTTAAATCACTATCATGTAAAATGAAAATCAAGTGAGATTGCAACTCAAGAACACACAAAATACACAAAGATTTAGTTAATAATAATTTAGAAAGGCAAAATTTCACTTATTATACCATGATAATAATATAAAATTCACTTTACCTTGCTACGCTTGTGAAAACTTTCAGAATTCTGTAGCTGCTGATCATGAAAAATACTTCTTTTTGTATGGCACCAAAACAACTTTTCCTATATTCAGACCTCAAAACTAAAGATTAATACCAGTGACCACACTAAACTTTTAAGACATTAATCCCTCTCTTTCGGAGAGAGAGAGAGAGAGAGAGAGAGAGAGAGAGAGAGAGAGGGTATAGAATCAGAGAGACACGGAACCAAAAGGAACCAACACTACTATTCTGAAATCAGAATGAGCAACTTTATGATTCCAGGAAGAAACAATCAGACGACGTCAGAATGCAATACATGATCAGAGTAAAGCAATCCTACAAACATGATGTAATTGATAGAGAGATACGCATTTACTTCCTCAAAAAGGTGTATGTGACTGAAACAAAAATCAAAGGAAAGCCTAATGACATCTGAACACAACTGCAAACAGATGGCAAATGGCCAGCCAAAAGGCAAGCTTTCAAAACAAAGACGAAGAACCAGTTGGTTTCCGAACAGTACATGAAATAATGCGAAATCATTCGTCTTTTTCTGCAGAACACAAAACCTTACAAGACCTGGATTGCCATTCCCTGCTTACAACTCAATATCTCTTATGACAATAACTGGAACCAAAACACGACATAGGAAATCACGAGTACAGAACACTTGTTGCAAGGGGACAAAATGCAGGTCACATACTATGTTACTATTAAAAATGTATTATTAATTCTAAATTATGCTGTTAAGTTACTCAATCATTAATTTAGATATGATATTATACAGAAGCATGATATTTTCCAACAATTATTATTATTACACATAACAAATGAGAAATAGAAGAGTAAATATATCAAAACCATAGGATGATATACATATTATAAGGCAACATTATAAAAATATATATATATATATATATATATATATATATATATATATATATATATATAGAGATATATATAGAGAGAGATAGATAGAGAGAGAGAGAGATAGACAGAGAGATAAATATATGTATATAAATGTATATATATATATATATATATATATATATATATATATATATATATATATATATATATATATATAACATTAAAATTACTGAAATAACATTTATGTTGAAAAGCTAAAATTTGTAACTTGTATAAACTCTTTCTAATATATGGTAATTTGAGAATATTATGCTTACTAAATTCAAGTTTAAATAAAATAGTTAAATAAAATGTTTTCCTGGCTCTTTCCATGCTACATCTACAAAGGTCCTGGGTATTTAAGTTTCAAAGGATTACAAATAGTTTTAATCTCTGTGCACAAATGCTTATGCATTAAGTATTAAGTGGTTTTGTCAATGTTTGTTTGTCCTTTGAATCTTCTCTTATTGACTAATTTGCATTGTTCACCCATTGTGGACTCTCTGCTGCTGTTTAGTAAATATTGGAGCTTAAAAATTATGAGTATTTATTGAGTAGATATGTTAAATGGCGCTATCCACAGGTCAAATAGGGTCATCTTTTATTGCTGTATCTGTTTTAAGAACAGAATCAACCATCTTACTTTCCTAAGATGCTTTCCAGCGTGTATGGCTCCATCCCCTCTCTGGGTCACAAATTCCTTCTCGTCAACACCTCTCACTGAACCTACTGGAATTAAACACTGATATACAAAACTAGACTTTATTTGCAAATTTAATGAAAGTGATTCAGCAAAAGCTACGATCATGAAATGGAGTGAATTCCACCCCCTACAAATGGAAATCATCACTAGGAGGAAATTTATCTCACAAATACCAGGGTTAATAATTTAGACTAACCAATACTAGTGACTAACACCCTGGTCACCAAACAAAGTAAAAATCCATAATTATTCTAGACCACAATGAATGTCATATAGTATGTAAAAGAACAAATTACCACTTCTAAAATATCTTCGTCCTCACACAGTTTCAAAATTCCTGCTGAAAGAAATATATATTAAAAACCTGAAATGATGTTAAATGACATTCTATTCAAAACAGAAAATGTGTACAATGAAGAACTGAACAGGAAAATAACAATGAGACGCAGAGGAATTCACCGTATACAACCGTATTTCAAAATGTCCGAAAAAGATATGTGTTCATGAGTTAAGGTACTACCTCATGGCCATACAGATAAAGCATCGTCATAGTGGTGGTTTTGAAACACTTACAGGGCAAAACACACCCAACCACCAAAAGCGATGTCCTGCCATGAGTCACTGTTCCTCTGATAATATACCATTTGGGAGTGCAATACACATACGCACTCACACTGTCTCAAATGTTAATTTAAATCCTGATCATCGTCAGGCAAGCACAAATGCATGCGCCAAGATCTCGCTGTATCTAACGGTAAACTTCCAGTATCAATGCACCAATTTGCAGCAGAAGTGCCTCTGCCAGGCCAGCATATGCCTCTTCAAAGTCGTCCAAGACTTCTAAGAGGTTTCAGATTCTCCAACCACTCGGGCTTCTGCCCAGGTAAAAGAGCAACTCCGTCCAATCGAAAGTTCAGTAATGGCCACTCCAAAATTCATAGCAAATACACACTAGATACAAAAATTATATGTCTCGTATGCATGATTGTTATTCCAATACACAGTTCATTGTAGAATGCATCACTTCACATCTTGCATTCTTGATGGTCTAAAATATTCTGGACAGCTTGCAACTGCACAAGCCCACGCTTTTCCTCACATTTTGAACTCCTGGAGATCCAACTATGCTGAACGGCTTGCGACTGCACAAGCCCATGCTGGACGTGGCGCCCACGAATCCTCAGCCAGCAGATGTCTCAACAACGACAGATTTGATAGGACATCCTGCCCGTCATCTCTCCAAAACTCCTGATCCTCTCATGATGGCAGGCGTACCGTAGACGGCCCCATTTAACTTAAGATCAGTTAAGGCTCATAGTCACTCATAAGGCACTACTGTGAGGAAGTGGTATAGCGTGGTTGGCTGTGTCGAAGAGGTCAACCAAAAGGGAATTAGTCTAATCCCTAGGCCATACTATAACTCAATCCACTTAAAATCACTTCATGAAAGGTCGTTTGATAAAACTGTGAAATGATTCCAGGTTACTAACTGAATTTCCAATCAAGCCCCTATCAGGTATACTAATTTTAAGATACTACCCATACAAATTCTTCCCAGCAAAAATTACCTGGAGAACCCTACTGATATACTGAATCCATTAAAGGCACCTAAACATCTGAGAGGTAAAATATCTTGTAAAGTCATCAGCTGTTTGCCCTGGTTAGCAAATACTGTTGATACCTGCTCAAGTTCAGCAAAACAGCAACTGATATGTCAGCAATTGCTCCTAAGTGATCATAACAACTACAATTAATGCCACTTCTGGCACAAGCCTCACTCCTTCTAGAAGAGGACTGAAAATCTTAAATTTGGAAGCTATTAAAAGTCTTCCTAATCCTATCCTATCCCAACTGATTTGCTCAACCTGCACACAGACTGTGACAGATCTGTCCGATGCTAATTAACCCCAAAAAAAAAAACTTAAGTAACAAAACTTACCACAGGTCAGACGACAACGCATATCATAATATTCTTACGTGATAACACACAGGCCTAACTCACTACGAAATAAGCTCATGGCCCGACTCTCAAAGTCATGTAACATGAGACTTCAAATACAAAAACAAAAGAAAGAATCTCTGAGATACCTGATCTTGAAACGGTAAAGAAAAACAACAAACAAAAAGAAATTCATATATCTTTATAACACTACAGTATTTTGCACTTCTAATTTCAAATTCAAGTACTGCAACACATGAGCAAAACTGAACTTACAATTAAAGATTTATAACCTTCTACGGACCAACGCCCCTCCCCAGTTAAAAACTACAAGTCATGCCTATTTAAAATCCATTAAAAACAAAGAAAGAGAGAGAGAAGGGAAGCAAAAATATATTATCATACCCACAGTACAACACAGTAATTAACCCATAAGATTCCCATTAACCTTGTCTTTAATTTTAGATACGTGTCAACCGAGACACACCCGTGCTCTCTTCACAACAACAAATCTATTCCTTCCATACTTCTATATAACACGAAAAGGACCTCAAATTTATGACCTAGCTTAGTCTGTCTGATTCCGAGCATTTATTTTCACAAACAATTCTATCTCCCACAGCAACTTTTAATCCCATCCAGCTTTGCTGGTTCATCCACTATGTCTACTTCATTTCAAGATTCTAGTAAGATGCATATCTCTTTTGCTGAAATGAAAGGCCGGTTTTGCTCTATCCTCTGATGGAATATTAGGCAACAAATCAATGCACTACGCACTTGTAACAAACAGCGCTTCAACGAGACCAATGGTATCGCTAACTACTATATTGATGCGCTGCACTCTGTGGAATATATCAGATCTCAATTTACATCATTTCCAATGGTCATCTGAAGAACAATGACGCTCCTATTTGCTTGTTCACACAGCCCATTAGCTTCTGGGTCTATAGGGAATGATAAGGAGTGACTCTCTGAATGCCCATTAATTCACAAGGACACTCTAACAGCTTGTTCACACCTCATCATGATTTGTAATCAGAAACTCAGGAACCCTATAACAACAAATATACTCCATTAAAGAACGTAACTGCCACTCTCTTCTGCTGTTTGCGTTTAACGGAAAATCTCTATGAACCTGGTTAATCTGTCAACAACTACCAACAGGTGCCTATGGCCATAACTAGATTCACAGGAATTGCCTCCAAAAGGTCCATATGACATGAAAGGTCCAAGAATCAGGAAATGAACCCAGCTTGCAAGAAACGATCTCAAGCTTACACGCACATAAACTGAACACTTCTTTACAAAGTCTTCTCCACTGATTTATATTCTTCCAAAAGAATTGTCCCTATATATCCTGATACGTTTTCAATCCCCAACATCGTGACTGCCAGACCCATAATGAACAATATCCACTGTAGGTATTAAACTCTAGAAACAAATCTATTTGCGCTGTATCACCTCATCTCTTACTCTTCCTCAGTCTGTACCCACCTTCCTACTAAATAAATTATTCTAATTCAAGCCCTGCAAAAGACAGCTATAACCTTCCTAACTAATTCCTCTAAGATATGCTCTCAGGTCTGCCACAAAATATCAGCTTCCCATCTTGCTTCATTTCTACTTCTAAATAATATCCCAGTCTGCAACTGGATATATAATATATGAGTACCCATCTGCATCAAAATTTACATGGGCATCTGTTACAACATTATGTCTACTCCTCTCTATATACTCTGCTTAGCATCAACTCTTGATTGTCAGTTACCACTAGCTCTCTTGGGAAAGATCAGCTTCTATTAAAAGATCCAGCAAATGGCTTATAATCCATCAGAACTCTAATACATTGCCCAACAGCAAGATTTTAAAATGTACTGTTAGACACTATGACAAAAGGCTCCTTTGTCTACTACTGACCATAACCGTTCATTACTACCCTGCGTCTTAAATTTCACTGTAAATGCAATTGGCGGAGTCTTCCATCGAACTTCTGCATAAGGCATGCCCCTATACCCATCACCAGCGTCTGTTACCAACGTGAAAGGACGTTCCAAATCAGGGAATCTTCAACACTAAAGATTTGCCAAGGCACCTCTTAATCTTCTGAAAAGCTACTGCTGTCCATCTCCCCATACAAACTGCACATTATCCTCAGACACTCACAGATGCAACAGAAACCCTTCACAAATCTACAGGAAAATGCAGCCATGCCTAAGAATGACTGAATCTGCTTCTTATTCTGGGAGTAGCAAAATCTACAACTAATCTAAGTTTATCATCATTCACCAATACCTTTAGAAATGACATGACCTAGTTATACTATCTAAGCCTCTTTCAAAAAAACTACACTTAGCTAACTTCATTTTCTTAAACCTGCTAACCTAAGCTCTCTTAAAACCTCCCAAAGAACTCCTCTAAAATGTTCTTCTACTAATCATCAGCAACTAAAATATTATCATACATATACTTGCATAAGAAATGTTTACATTTCACCATGTAATCTCAACAAATGCCGAATAAAATTACTACCCAACTATCAGAGGCCCTAAGAGATAATACAATAATCAAATAATTTTTTATTAAACTCAAATGCCATGAACTGCTGACGTTATATATAAAAATGATATACAAAATTGAAAATCTTAAGCACAGACACTCTGCCCAACTAATGACATCACTAAATCGTACTCAGGGATGACGTCGACACTCACACCACTCCGAACATTAGCTTGCAGCAATAAAAGCAATCCAATCTGACATTAAAATTAATAATAAAAACAAATGATACCACCTATGTACACTCTGCTTACTAATGAGAATCTTTCACCAAACAGAAAGAGAGAGAGAGGAGAGAAAAAGAAACATTTGGTGCTGTCTTTGCGGTTTTACTCACACACAAATGGTCAATATACTACAATTACCCACACTGGGGCATATTATGTACTCAAACATCTCTAACTACGAACTAAAGCCCATAACATCACTATAAGTATAGAAAATCTGAGCCTCGGTGACGCACTCACAAACACACAGAGACTCGTGCTCAGAAACTGATTCGAGGTGAACCATTCAACAACAGCCTTAAGCTGCATTTCACTGAACCATCAAAGTCCTAATTTGAGATGCAAATACCAGTATTAAGGTGATATGTCTCTTTCAAAAGGATAATCAAACTCATCTATTTATCTACTCATGTCTAACAATCTTCTGCCAATTACTGTTAAATGACCCTATCCACAGGTCAAATAGGTCATCTTTTATTGTATGTTTAAAGAACAGAACTAATCATCTTACTTTCCTAAGATGTCAGGTAGCGATGCACTGGCATCCTGGCCACCTTCCTCGCCAACTCCTCACTGAATCTATTTCTAAACAAAGGCCTACTGAAATTAAAACACTGATATACAAACTAGACTCTATTTCTAAATTTAATGAAAGGATTCAGCAAAAGCTACAATCATGAAATGGAGGAATTCTACCCCTGTAAAATTCCCAGATTAACAAATATTCAGGATTAATAATTTAGACTAGCTACTAGTGACTAATTCTGGTCACCAAACAAAGTAAAAAATCATAATTATTCAGACCAAAATAAAATGCCATAGTATGTAAAGAATAAACACCACTTCCAAAAATATCTGTCCGCACAAGACAAAGCCAGAATTTTGTTGAAAGAAAAATATTAAAACTTGAAATGGTGTTAAATGATATTCATTCAAAACAGAAAACTGCACAATGGAGAACTATACAGGAAAATGCATAATGAGACACATGAATTTCTACTGGCGCACAACCGTGCATTTTCCCAAAACGTCTAGAAATGTAGGTGTTCAAGTGAGTTATAGTACTACTCCTACACCGAGATAAAGCATCGCCACGGTGGTGTTTTAAGCACTCACAGGGCAAAACACACCCAGCCACCAAAACCAAGTCTCGCAGCGGAGCCATCAGTTCCTCTGATAATATACCATTTTAGAGTGCAACACACATACGCACTCACACTGTCTCAGTAATTTAAATCCTGATCGCAGGCAAGCACAAATGCACGTTAAATATCTCGCCAAGGTATAAATCAGCAACGTTGACACAAATGCACCTGCAGCGGAAGTGTCACAGGCCAAAGTACATAGTTCTTCAAAGTCATCCAAGAATACACATATATATATATAGGTATGTTATATATATATATATATAATTGTATATATATATATAGAGAGATATATATATATATATATATATATATATATATATATATATACACATATATATACATATATATATATATATATATATATATATATATATATATATATATATATATATATATATATATATATATATATATATATATATATATATATATATATATATATATATATATATATATATATATATATATATACATATATACATATATATATATATACAGGAGATATATTTATATAGATATATGAGAGAGATGGTATATATATAATATATATATTTATATAGTTTTTGGTGCAGGTGGATCTTATGACTCACAATTATTACTTTACTCGAAAATGGCCTTATAAGATACCCAGGACATAAACACAAACAAAAAGAAGTACACGGAGCGAGGGCTCTTCACTAGGGGAAGTGGCAAACACGTGGATGAAAATACATTTGATAGCACACAAGGTCAAAGGGAAATTAACTGAAAACACAGTAAATTACTGCTGCATAGTCCTCCTGAAGGTGGGAGCTTGGGAATGCCAGGAACACGATCAAGGATAATTCTGCTACAGGCGTCTTTCCTGAAATGATATTAGGACTCTGTTACATCTAATGCTGGAATTTGGGGATTGAATTACTGGGGTGCACTGAAGACGCCAAAGGGACTTCGAGGTTACTAGACTAGGAGGAAAGGAGCTAGAACACGTGGCCTACTTGAACTGGGTGAACATCAGGGAACACAAAGCAGGCCCAGGAAATTAATAGTCGTAAAAGGCCAAGTAATCGACTAGCAACCTGTTTTGGGTAAATTACCACATTTGTAGCGTAGGGCTGTCGTCGGTTTCCAGCTTGAATTTCGCCAGGTACACGCGGTTATACAAAGGGCCTCTCTTCACCAAGGTACTGCTTCAAGTCGCAGATTGGGGCGTGAAAAGGGGCGCCCTGTGGATGATGGAAAGGCCGTTGAGTATCAGCTCGTTGGAGACTTGCAATCCTTGCAGCCTTTAAGGCCATGGAAATGGAACACGGCACAAAGGGCGGCGATGGCTCCACGTGGTGGCGAGCGGAAAGGAGGTGAAAGACCGCTCAGATGTGACTTCGCCAATCCAGCGACCCCGCAGAGAAAGGGCCGTCTTCGCCCTGACCTTTTATTGCCGGACAGGGAAGAGGGCGAGTCCCGACCCAGGCACGCTGCCATTTTATAGAAATGGTATTTTGCATCTTTCTGTACCAAAGAAACGTGCAGCAGATTACTGGTCCCCAACAATTATATTTTCTGAGCCCTATACCCCGGACTTTCACTGTTCAAACTAACTAAAGCAGGAAAGGAGAACAGTTTCATAGCGTATTTTTGGCGCCTAATCTTTTTGTGCTCCTGGTAAGATAATATTCACACCTATAAACGGGTGCGAATATTGACAACAGCAAAAATGAGCGAAGAAAACGTTCGACTTTATTCTATCTTCTGCTTTGCTACAACTGTTACTTTACTTTATTTGCAAAACTCTGATGCCACACTGATCAATAACAAACTGAAAGTTTACTCTAGGAGCAAAGTAATTTAGAATATACACCTAAAGGGTGAACTTGTTTGGTAAATTAATTATTGCTCAAATATTTCACAAATACGATTCTACCCATTCTTTTTCGATTTACTTTACTGGGTAATAAGGCGCCTGTAAGGGAACAAATAAACAAAGAATACTTCAAAATTACAAAAAACAACAACAAAATAAAACATACAAGGCAGAGTTTAAAGGGAAACAAATGTAAACCCACTGATTCCTTAATGCTAGATTACATGCATTTTATTAGTTGTGCCTTGAAGAGGCGGCATTTGTGACAATACATTATAGGTTTTAAATAATATCCCCTTTACCAAAATTGTAATAATAGAATTCAATTCTTCTTTCAATCGACTTCCCACTGTCTTTCATAAGCTCGACGAGCCTAACTAATATTTCCTACGAACGCTAATCTGAAGGGACAAGAACTTGACAGCTGTGAGGCAAAAGAGATTATTCATGGTTTTAATTCGCAACTTAAACGACGCCAAGATGTCAGCCACAACTTGGTAAGCTATAACAGATCACTGACGATGAATGGGATTACCGCGCGCGTACACACCGCGTGATTAAAAGCAACGCTAAAATTCGTAAGGCAGGAGTCTGGTGACCGAGATCTAAAAAAATGAGAAAAGATTAAAATGCAAAAGTAAAATAATATAATGAAAATAGCGATAACAGAGTGAGTGTATTTATGATTTACTTTCTTATCTAACGTCCTCGCCAACAGACGACGCACAATGAGCTAATCCTCAGCCCAAGGGGTGGGGAAAAGAACTCAAAGGGTGCGACCCTTCAGGAAGAGTTGACACGCCTGCCTGTGCCAAAGGACGGGCGGGCGGGCGTTCCACTTCCCACTCTGTCTCTCTTACTGCTTCAAAATAAAATGATTTATGCATTTCAAAAGGAAGGATATCCCATATATTAACTGCCGCTATGTGGTAAGTAAGGGAAAGTGAAGGAAAGGTCTATAGAGAAGGATGAGGGAAAGAAATTCCTGATGAAAGGAAGAAGATAGCGAAGGCCTTGACATCCTCTCCTGGATGAAAGGTGCCAAGACGTTCAAAGATGAAGGTAGTCTTATGCCACATGGCTCCTTTGAGGCTTTATTCGCTATACTGTCGGGACAGAATATCTGCAATTTTGTTGTCGGTACTTTGATGTCACCTCCGCTATAATCTTGAAGATCGAGGCACCAGTTCGCATAGCCTTTTGTTCTGATTTCGGAAGGATGTCAGGTAATCTCAAGGGGTTATGGTCAGTATACATGGTGAGCGGAATCTAAGGATCGCATGGTACGATTCCAAAGTGTTTCTCGTATGAAGCAGAATCGCACCGCAACTCCTTTCTGGGCGGTACTGCAGCGGGTTTCAGCGGGTTTTAATTTTCGGGCATAGGCGAAATGGGTGCCTGCTGCTCTTTCTTTGAACATTACTGCCCACCTTACGTCACTGGCATCAACGTCACGAGACAGAACGCCGTCGTAGTCGGGGTGTGGAGGACCGGGAGCAACCAAACGGGCTCGAGGTGGTCATACGCCCTTCTGCACTCCATCCGTGCACCGGAAGGGCAGCCTTCACGAAAAAGGCTGGTAATAGGCAGCGCGCCGGGCGGTTCGGAATGAACCGCCAAAATATTGTACCATGCCAATAAAGCGCCAGTAATCCTTCTGGTATGGGCAGGCCATGTCTTGGATGGCCTGAATATTAGCTGCCTTTGGTGCCAAGCACTCGTTCCCTACTTGGTGACCCAAGTACGTGATCTCCCCAACCCCAAACTGGCACTTCTTGAGGTTGATTACCAGATTAGCCTTACCTAACGCCGCCGTTAATATCTTGTCCAGTATGGCTAGGTGGTTCCCTCCCAAGTGTGGGCGTACGTGACAGCGTCGCCAAGGTATACCACAATTGGGATACCCGCGAAGATTTTATTCATTAGCCTCAAAAACAGCTAGCATTCTTTAGGCCAAGGGCATGACCCGGCACTGGTAGTGTCCACTTGTGTGATAAATGCTGTCCTATGATCTAGACCTCCGACAGGAACTTGCATAACAATTTCTCTCCAGGTCTATCTTACTCAGATAGGCGCGCCACGAGACTGTCCAGGCAAGTCTCGATCTGGGAATGGGCTCGGGTTCCGTGGGCCTCATTGAGCTTTCTTGAAATCCACACAGTCGATCTCCCCCACCCTCCTTAGGGACTAGAACCACCGGGGAGGCCCAAGGGCTGTAGCTCGGTTCAAGGAGTCCAAGGTCGAGTTGGAGCTTGACTTGGTCCTCGATCCTACGAGCCTTCTCCGGGTTGACCCCGTAATATCCCTGGGCAACAGGTTTGCGCCTCTGATGTTGATCGAGTGGTGCAGGACGTCCGCGGCACTTAAGGAATCCCACAACCTGAGGGTGGTGGCGTGAACAGGTTTCGAACGTCCTCCCGTGGGGGAGCTCCAGGCCTGGGGTGATGAGGTCCAGGAAGGCAGTACCGGAATTTAAGGTGGGGTCCGAGCCAGGGCGCGTACTCCACCACGCCCCAACGGCTGGAGGTTCCCTGGGGTGGCTTCTCTGGAGGGTAATGGTTTAATAAATTTATATGAGCCATTTGGCCCTCCTCTTCCGCAGGCGACGAGGTAATTAAGGGTACTCGTAAGCTTCAAGATCAAATCGTGAAATGTGTCTCCAAGGTCTGTGGCACTCCATCCGGAGGACCAGACTTGATCCCCTGGTTCGAAAGAATGGAACGTGGCTGTGACGTCGAACTCAACTTCTGACCCGCCTCCTGAGTGGTTCAGAGTAAGCCGGGCCACGCCCAAGCCGCCGGAGGTTTGTTTGAATCTGGGGCAAGTCTCATCAATTTGCCTGGTCGCTCTCCGCCCAGGCGCCGAGGATGTCGAAGGGGGCTCTGGGGGAGGGCATATAGGAGCTCAGCCAAGCAGCTCGTGGTTTCAAGAGGACATGGCGAGCGTGCTTAACAGTGCATAGGGAGGGTTTTTCCTCCCAAGTCCTCTCCTCCTTCGTGCTCCAGTTTCCTGAGGGTCGTCGCTTAGGACTGGTGAACTTTCGGATGATACCTGTTCTCGGGATGAGATATGCCGTGAGGTGAAATGTTTGACCCCGTGGCTGGCCATGCTGTCCCGAACTCCTTTGAAGTGAAATGTCGCCTGGTCCGACATTGTATTGTATGGGGAACTCCAACGGCAGAAGAACTGCACCAGGGCTTTGACGGCATTCTTGAGCTCTCGCCTGCACCGGGATTGCCCTGGATATCGGGTGAAGTGTCAATGACTGAGGCACGCATATTCCCGGACTTGCTCCTGATTCGACCTGAGGAGAACACCACTACGACGTCCCGAAAAGGACGCCCGGCCGAAGGGGATGTTCCGGAGGGGGCTTTAGGACCACTCGCTTGATTCCCCGCTACTTGACAGGTCGAGCAGGAGGCTACGAATTCCTTTCATCCTTCCATGGCGCTGCCAGCAGAACTTGTCCATGAGCGGTGGTTCTCGCTGCCCGGCGCCCGCTATGCCGCTGGGCGGCGAGACCGGCACCTCCTGGCGATAGCAGACCACCATGCGTTTATTCTGACACTCTGCCGGGCCGCGAGGATGCCTGGGTGATTTGGCAGTATATCTTCTTCCAGTAGGTGCGCTCTCGACGAGTTCCTCATGTCGTTCTCTGTGGTGACGGCCTCTGACAGAGGTGCTGGAGGGTGACGTCCTCTTCTGGGGCTCTATCAACCGTTCCCGCTTAGGAAGGTGCGGGGAGGCAGCGCCTCCGCGGATGAGGAGGGCGGTAGCTGGCGCTGGGGCCTTGTCCTGTCTCCTGGAGTTGTTGGGAGTTCCTGTAGCCAGGATGATCCAAGCTCAGGTCCGAGGGAGCAGGGGTCCGCAACCCCTTCAGAGGCCTTACGCAGGAGCAGCAGCTGGGGAGGCTCCAGGCACCCACGGGTACTGGTTCCTCAACTCACCAGTCCTGACCCATACGAGGGGCTTCCCCTGTCGTGAGGGTCTCCATGACCCCGAAGAGGGGTGCTCTCTCTCCCGGCGTGAGTCGTCAGAGTGACTTATAAGGGATGGTGGGGAGGTCCTTCTCATTCTATTTATCCAGAGAATCGTCATCCTCTCCCCTTCTTGGATGACGGCCCTGTGGGGATCTGGGCGCGACTATCAGACTCACCTCCGACCTGGCATCAATAATATTTCGCTGCGTGGGGGGCTGGACCCATCCAGAGGTGCTACTCTGACGGATTCCAACTCCAACTACCCGGCGGGTCGCCCGGCAGGCCAACGTGCTCACCGCTCCTGGGCCTGGTAACATTTCTAGGCATCTCTTTGTAAGAGGCGGAGAAGTGTCCTGACGGGGTCTCGCAATCCCGGAGGTGGGGGACGGTACCAGGCGGGGACCAGCTCCTACCCCGGGTTTGGCCGAAGCCGCGGGCGCGGCTGGGAGGGGGATGGCCCCGCTGCAGCCGGGAGTGAGGCTGGGGCATTCCGCATTGGCTCGGGCATGCCCTGGCTTCCTGCAATATCCGCAGACACCAGCGGCTTCGGAGATGGCTCACTTCTGGGCTGAGGGGCTCTAAATCCAGGAGGGGGATGAATTTTCCTCTTCAGGAGCTCTCCTGGGGTGATGGTGTCCCAGATCTGCTAGTCGTATAGCAATCAGCCAAGGTGGGGGCCTTCTCGGCGATGTGCGTGGCGAGGGCCGGTGTAGGAGGAGGAAGTGCTTCATTTTTATTTGTTCGATGGCAAACGCTGAGGGTCGTAACCCCCACGGACTCGAACCATTTGGCACGGGCACGCTCGGACTGGTAGGCCCAGTCTGCCCAGGTTTGATTGGCCTCCTTCACTAGCCTGCGCCAGTGCCTCCTCCAGCGTTCAGGGGTTATCTCGTACGCCTTGGCAATAGTCTGGCGCACGACTTCCCAGTTTTCCCCTGCCTCCGCGGTGGAGGGCCCCAGGCAATCAGGCCTTCCTCTCCAAGGAACTCTGCCCACACCAGGAGAGTTCGGCGGCACTCAGGGGCAGGCCTTAACACTGTTCGCGCTGTCGAGCCACACCTCGGCCTGGCCTCCGTCATTTTGGCATGCAGGCGATAGCCTGGCTGGGAAGGCACTCATTCCCTGGGGGTAGGTGGAGGCGTATGGCCACTCTGTTGCAGCATCATGAGTTCATGGGCACGCTGCTTGTCCCTTTCTTCCCTCGGCTTCTTCTCGTTTCTCCTGGGCCATCTCTCTTTCAAGCGCGCCCCTGGCCCTCCTACCTGTCTTTCTGCCTCCTGGCCTCCTGTCTCTGCTTCACTGCCTCCTGGACCTGTCTTTCTGCCTCCTGCCTCCTGTCTCTGTCTCTACTCGCCTCTCCTGGAGCCAGTCTCTGCTGCTTCAAGCTCCTGGCCACCTGCCTCCCGTTCCTGTCTCTGCTTCTTCCTGCCTCCTGAGCCAGTCTCTCTGCCTCCTGCTCTGTCTCTCTGCCTCCCGCTCCTGTCTCTCTGCTTCTACTTGTCTCTCCTGAGCCTGTCTTTCTGCCTGTATGGCGTCCATCCTCCTGTACCCGCCCTTAGTTCTCTCCCGGAAAGGCCGCCGAGTTCCTCCTGGAGGACATGAAGAACTTGAAACTCGCCTGGCTGAGACCGTGTCGACATTTTGCAGGCGGGAGATGTTAGTAACACACAGAATTAATTTCCAGAACTGTGGGAACGTGGACCCTTTTCCAAAGGATTTACGAATGGTCTCCGATTTCCATCGACTTAAACGGGCTGATTGTACAATGAGTTAGCAATGATTGGTCTTCCCCGATTTACTGACGAAGCGGGCTGATTGATGATGAATTTAGCAATGATTGGTCTCCTGATTTACCGACAAATGGGCTGATTTGGGACGATAGATTAGCAATGATTGGTCTCTGATTTACTGACGAAGTGGGCTGATTGGGGACGAGGATAGCAATGATTGGTTCTGATTTACTGACGAAGCGGGCTGATTAGACGATGAATTTAGCAATGATTGGTCTCCGGATTTTACTGGGACGGGGGCTGATTGGGACGATAAATTAGCAAATGATTGGTCTTCCTGATTTATCACGGCGGCTGATTGGGGACGTATGAGTTAGCAATGATTGGTCTCCTGGATTTACCGACGAAGCGCTCTGATTGGGGATGATGAATTTAGTAAATGATTGGTCTCCTGATTTACTGACAAAACGGGCTGATTGGGGACGATAAATTAGCAATGATTGGTCTCCCGATTTACCGACGAAGCGGGCTGATTGGGGACGATGAGTTAGCAATGATTGGTCTCCCGATTTACCGACGAAGCGGGCTGATTGGGGATGAGGATTAGCAATGATTGGTCTCCCGATTTACCGACGAAGCGGGCTGATTGGGGATGATGAATTTAGTAAATGATTGTTTCCCGATTTACCAGCGGCGGCTGATTGGGGATTTATAAATTAGCAATGATTGGTCTCCGATTTAATGATTTGCTTTATTGATTGGGGACAATAAATTAGCAATGATTGGTCTCCCAAGGTAACGACAAACGGGCTTACTTTGGGACTAGATTGATATATATTTAGGTCTCCTGAATTACTGACGAACGGGCTCATTTGGGGACTGAATGAAAATGAATTGGTCTCACCAATGACCGACGACACGGGCTTATTGGGGACAAGAATAGAATGCAGGCGGCCGGAATTTCTCGCGACAGACGACGTCTGATCAGCGAGGGCGCTAGTTTTGATTGACTTAAGGGGAGAAGTGTTATTCTGGCGGCACTAGTGGGGGCCATCCTAACAATCACAACAGATAGGCAAATACACGAGCCGCAGTAACAGCAATAAACAACACAAAAAAACAGAAATAATACAGAATATAATGTCAGACTTCAATAATGCAAATAATTTGGTAGAACGAAGCAACCAAACAAACAAACGTTTTCCTAACTGGCCATGAATGGATTTGTCGGCAGTCAGTCGCGCTAAATGAATGAACGAATGAACACCCGGGACTTCCGAACTGAGAGACAACGGGGTTAAGTTGACCTTCGCCCTTGGCGTATAATACGCTTTCGGCTCCTATTTCTAAAACGAGAGAGAGAGGGTAAAATGCGTCAGCGATGTTAGTCTGACTTCCAGAACACGTGGTTTCCGTTTGAGGTCTCGCGCTTATCTAATGATTCAGTTCGAAATCACCGCTTTCTACAGGAGGAATATGCGCACTATTCTCAATGATTTATCACCTATATAACCTACTTGGAATGGCATGCAAGCTGCGCAAAGGCTTCCAAAGCTAAGTTTCGGCGATTCTCTTCATTTCTCTCGACATACGCCCCACTATAAAAAAATTCCTAGGACTAGTCAGTGTTTTCAAAGGCCCACGCTAAATACAGTTTACTTACGAGAATTTCCCTTTGGCCTTGTTAAGTGCTGGCTTTTCAAAGGTTCGTAATCTGTCTCTGCACTCCAGCTTAGCTGGAGCTAATTGCTGATTTTACAAACCAAAATACAAACAACAAAGGGGAAGAGGGGGATGCAATCACACGAGAATCACTGGTCAAATGCCATTTTTATATGTTTCTGGTGCAGGTGGATCTTATGACTCACAATTACTTTACTTCCGAAAATGGCTTTGCAAGATACCCAGGACATATAAAACACAAACAAAAAAAGAAGCATACGAGCGGAGGGCCTTCATTAGGAAGTGCGTGAACACGGATATAAAAATAGTTATATTTGATAGCACACAAGGGTCAAAGGAAAATTAACTGAAAAACACGGTAAATTACTGCCGAGAAGTCCTCCCGAAGGGGGACCTTGGGAATGCCAGAATATGACCCAAGGATACTCCCAGCAGGCGTCTTCCTGAAACGATATTAGGACCCCTGCTACACATCTAAACGCTTGAATTTGGGATTGATTCATTCGGGTGCAATTGAAGGCACCAAAGGACTCGAGGCGTTACTTGTGGCTCAGAGGAAAGGAGCTGTGAACACGTGGGCCTGGCTTGAAACCACAATATCAGGGAAACCACAAAGTTATAGGCCCAGAAATTAATAAATGCAAAAGGGCTAAGTAACTTGACTAGCAACTCGCTTCTTTGGGCACATTACTACATTTGTAGGGGCGTAGGGCCACTGTCGGCTTCCAGCCCTTGTCTTGCCAGAGGGGTACACGTGGGTTGGCCACAAAGGGCCTCCTCACCAAGCGTACTGCTCAAGTCATAGGATTGGGCGGAAAAGGGGCGCCTGGATGATGGAAAGCCCGCCGTTGAGTATCAGCTTGCGTTTGGAGACTTGCAATCCCTTGCAGCCTTCTAAGGCCACGGAATGGAACACGGCACAAGGGCAGCGATGGCTCCACGTATGGGCGAAAGGTAAGAAAAGGAGGACAGAGGGAAGTAAGATCAAGCCGAGATGTGACTTCTCGGCTAAAACTAGCGAACGCATGTGAGAGCAGCCACTTCTGCCCTGACCTTTGTATTGTTTCTGGACAGGGGTAGGAGGGGGCGATGTCTCTGACCTAGGCACGCTGCTATTTCATAGAAAATGGTATTTGCATCTTTCTGTACTAAAGAAAACGGAAAGTAGATTACTGGCTGTCCCCAACAACAATTATATTTTCTGAGCCCCTATATCCCGGACTTCACTGGTTCAAACCAACCCAAAGCAGGAAAGGAGAAGTTCTATAGCGTATTTTAAGTGCCTAATTTTACAATATATATATATATATTGTATATATATATATATATATATATATATATATATATATATATTATATATACTTCTTATAAATATTTCTGCTGTTCGTCTCTCTAATGCATTTATTTGTAGTAATATTAATTAGACTGACTCAAGACAGGAAAAGCCTGTCCAAAAGTTATGGGTCGCACAGACAGTTCAAACTTTTAACGCTCAATTCAGCAAGAACTCAGTAGCATTAGGATGACCCCATAGGAAAATTTCCAAGCAACCTTTTGCTGTGCGGGCCTCATGCTTATTTTCCTGTTCTGTCTGGACGGATGTTTTGACAAGATTTCCGACCTGAGGGCATGGGCACAGCGCTTGCATCGCGCCCCCAACGAGGACAAGCAGAGAGATTTTAACTATCGAGGGTAGAGCACGTCAGCTCTTCCTGCTCGGACAACCCTTTGTCTCTTTGTCTATAGTCTATATTACTAGTGAAGTGGTGAATCACTCCCAGAACTTCCGATCGTCCGTTGTATGCGCAACAACTAGTCGTCCAAGGTAAAGTTTGTGTTTTGTTCAATACCATATTAAAAGTGGGAAGTGACTCAGTCCGAAGTTGGGGGCAAATATTAAAGTAAATTCCTTAAGCAACTGCATATTCTTCGTGTTGATGCTTAATTTTTCTCTCTGATCAAGGACCTTGATTATTTAAACAGCTGTCTTCGAGGTTAATTCGTAGCTTCATTGACAGGTTATGTGTCTCTGGTACGCATGGTCTTATAAATTACGTAAATCAAGTAATAAACTCATCAGGCCAAGCTCCCACACGAATGCCATAGTGTGTGTGTATATATATATATATATATATATATATATATATATATATATATATATATATATATATATATATATATGTGTGTGTGTGTAAAAGTGTATATATATATATATATAGATATATATATATATATATATATATATATATATATATATATATGTTGTCTGTTCTGATAATTTGATTCTTTTTGTGTTCTATTTTATAAATTTTCCTAGCTTGCTTTCTACGTTTTAAAGTAAAGTCTTGTATATAACTCTTTAATTAATTTATATTAATATATTGTATTTTATTGTCGTAGACTTCTGATGATGTGATTATAATCATGAAACGTTTGAATAAATGGTTGTGTCATCTGCTTCGTGTTCCTGCCTCTGATCTTGATAAATATATATATATATATATATATATATATATATATATATATATATATATATATATATATATATATATATATATATATATATATGTATATATATATATATATATATAGTATATATTCTATTCATCTCTCTTCTCCTTGATTTAATAGAAATATAAAAAGAAAACAGAGCTTTGTAAATGCAAAGGAGGTATTATAGGAGGGAAACAAGCAAGAGTGTTGATTTTCTAAAGCACCAACTGGTCTGAAGTGGTTAGGAAGTTTAGTTTAGAAGCATTATCTGATATGGTAGGTTTTGTTATGACCAATTCTAGTTGGGATTGTACCTTTAAGCCCAATTTACATTTTGTACTGGCTAAGTTTTTGTCATTTTCTGTAGCTACCTGCGCCCAGCCAAGGAGGCTTGGGGAGGAGTTTTGAAGGAGCGCCCACGCCATTTGACCTCAGCTGACAGTCTTGATAGTATCCCTATAGAAAGCATGGAAATCTAAGGCCTCAGCCCTTTGTTCTCTCCCCCTCTTGTTGAACAGCCAGGGAAATTGCCATTTCAACAGATCCAGGGCTTCTGATGCAATTGATCACTGCATTATCTATTCCAAGGTAAGTCTGAAGGTGACAATTACTCCCAGTCTTTTCTGTCCTGAGGCTATTGTTTCATGTCAAGCTTTCTCTAAACAGTCACTGGGACTAAGGAAAACTATTAAAACAATATCCCATTTATGAAGTCAAATATATGAAATACAATTATTTTTTCCTAATGAAATTGCATAAATTATCCTCCATGGTCTTAACATAATATTCTTGATCTAGGATTCATCCCTTGCAGTCAATTAATGATAAGTGAGAGGTCTTTGATATAGGAATGCTATTCAGATACGCTCTCTTCCAGAATTGCACACCTTTGAACCTGGCCAGAATCTTGCTTGGAGAAGAATTAGCGCCCCAAGTTCCTCAATCTACGCTGAACATGAGACGCATCACAAGAGCTGCCCCCACCCCCGCGCCAGCCTCCGCTGCGTTATTCCATAATTTTTGTTGAAATATCTGTGTCCGAAATGGGACGAAGTTGGAGCTGTTATTAGCTCCCGTAAGAACCTATTCATATTGTACTTTGTTGAGCTAGTTGTTGAGTAATTTTGTTGATTTAATTATGGTTCAATAACCGATGTATTCAGTATTCTAGCCTCAACTG
>NC_089753.1:72153039-72160539 GCF_040412425.1 Macrobrachium rosenbergii | reverse complement strand
ACTAGTACAATATAGCTTTCCTTTCAAACAGATGAACACACACACACACACACACACACACGTGTTACAGTCGATGCGTCACATAACTTGTGTTTTCCCATCCAAAGTAGTTAGGCTTCTCACATCATACAGAACACTCTTGTGGATTTAACTAGATTTCTGCAACGTATCTTGGTCGCCAAAACATTTACTGCCATTGAAGCCGGCAAACTATTCACCCTGAGGTACAAGCATAAAGGAGTAAATACAGAATCATTATTATTACCGCTTTTGATGATGCAATAATAATCCTGTTCACAAAGGAAAACGCGTAAATGCTGTCGTTGTGATACATAGTACTTCAAGTAGAAATCCATATTCTATCTTCCAGATCTCTATGAACAGTTCCATCTGAGAAATTCCAATTGCTTCGTACCAATACGGTGTTATTTTAAGTATCTAAACTCTTTAGTCTTGTAGATTTAATGTATATAACATAATTTGCGTTGAATAACTAAAATCTAGAGTTAATTCCGCGAGATTATGCATTTTCGGTAAAAGAAAAATGGGAAATTCGATAAACGAAAGCTGATGAAAACTTCTTTTCACTTTTATTAGCAAAAGTACCTGTCTTGAGGGATATATCTTTTATTAATTTTGAGAATAGTTTTATTCTGTCTCGTAGGTGCTCAGAGTTAGAGAGCAATTACTGCGCTGCTCTGACATTGCTACGGTTTTTTAGAAAAGAAAGTGTGCTATCCTTTCTTCAGTGGCTGAATATAACTTGGCCATGCTAAACTTGGCCTGTACAACTCTGAAAATTGCCCATGAAAATTGGCTCTTTTGTTTTGGAAGAAACTTGTGACACTGAAAATATTTGTACAGAGATTAATTGTTCACTGGCCAGTCATAGTCAACCACAGATGATAGCATATATATCTTGACAAAGCCAGAACAGCAAGGTGAGTATTTATCTAATTCTGAGTACCCACAATAAGAGGGTAAAGTAAAAGTGGGTAGTAAAGAGTATACCAATGCCACAAAAAGTGGCATCGGCATACACTTTACTAACAGAAAGTCCTGTGTCTGTGCCCCTACAAAACCTTATGAGGCATTTATCAGTAGGGCTTCTCGTCCAATGGCTGTTGCTTATTTGTCTTAAATGCAATATAACATAAAAGGTGAAAATATCAACGGCTGCGGTTATCAGATTATTTATCGCTAACTCTTTGTACCCATGCCAGAGTCGGTTGCTATTCTCTGAGTGAGGTCTGAGCTTCTACCCGAGGATATTTGACTTTTTCCTTTATTTAACATAACCTGAAGAGTGACCAGTCAGTTCTTGGATACACGCAATGTGATGTGTGATGAGGGGCTGCTGGTGTACGATACTAATAATGCCTCATGCTTTTTTGCTATCCTGCATATCAGCCTTACAGTACGTAGCTGAAGGTAGAGTAACTTGCCTTGTGCCGATTTACCCCACGGTACACTACAGCAGCTCTAATTCTTTCATTTCGGTCTTCTGAGGTCTTGGTCAAGTATCCAGAACTGCGATCACCTAAGAAACAGAAAAGTTCATCACTCTCTCCGTGTGGTCTCTTTTTCTTGAAGATGGCTGTAGTTGTATGGTTGCCCTACATTTATTCAGTATTACTCGCTACCATTCTGTAAATCAGACAAAATGTGTTTGTTCTGCGAATTTATTTCAAATGAATATCTATATAATTCATTCACACATAAAAACGAGCTATTTATGTCAATAAAAAGATAATTATCTCATTCGTAAACCAGGTATTACCTACTAAATTACATTTAAACTTGTAAGAATTACTGCAAAAAGAGAAAAAAAGACTATTTAAACTTACTTAACTCTAAAATTTAAAGTTGCATCAATACTTGCCCTATTTATGACGTATTCATGATAGAAAACCGCTTTTGGCAACTCAGTTTACTCCAATTTACAATATCTGAAACTGGCTGGTCCTGAAAATATCACAATAAAATACCACAGTAAAGTATCACAATAAAGAAAGAGAGGGAGAAAGGTAGTAACAGATAGAGAGGAAATGGAAAAGTGGAGAGAGAGAGAGAGAGAGAGAGACACATTGATGATAAACTCACAGGTAGAGAGAGAGAGAGAGAGAGAGAGAGAGAGAGAGAGAGAGAGAGAGAGAGAGAGAGAGAGAGAGAGATGATAAAGTATTACAATAACGAAAGAGAGGGAGAAAGGTGGTAACAGATAGAGAGGAAATGGAGAGAGAGAGAGAGAGAGAGAGAGAGAGAGAGAGAGAGAGAGAGAGAGATGATAACACATCTAATGATAAAATCACAGGTATAGAGCGAGAGAGAGAGAGGTGATAACACATCTAATGATAAAATCACAAGTACAAAGAGAGAGAGAGAGAGAGAGAGAGAGAGAGAGAGAGAGAGAGTGATAACACATCTAATGATGAAATCACAGGTAGAGAGAGAGAGAGAGATGATAACACATCTAATGATAAAATCACAGGTAGAGAGAGAGAGAGAGAGAGAGAGAGAGATGATAAAAAAAATCTAGTGATAAAACCACCGGTATAGAGAGAGAGAGAGAGATGGTAACACATCTAATGATAAAATCACAGGGAGAGGGAGAGAGAGAGAGAGAGAGAGAGAGAGAGAGAGAGAGATGATAAAAAAAGCTAGTGATAAAACCACAGGTATAGAGAGAGAGAGAGAGATGACAACACATCTAATGATAAAATCACAGGTACAAAGAGAGAGAGAGAGAAACGGTAGACAAACAGACAACTCAGAAGAATTTTAACAAAATTCTTTGGAAACGGATGGATGGGGTAAGGAAGAGCGAGGAGAATAACATGGGGGGGGGGGGGGACGGGTGCCAATGTGCATGCGTTTATACAATACGGCGAGTTGTGGGAGGCGCTATCCACGAGCAGGTCACCCCTTCTCACCGTCCCGAGCTCAGACTAACCCAGTAGTGGGAAGAAGACGGACGTACGTGGCGGGAGTGTCGGCTCGATACTCTTAACTTATTTGAACTGGACTTTTCCTTTGTTTCTTTTAAATCTTCGAGACCTGAAACTTCGTGCATAGATATGCTAAGGTATTTCGGTTCGCGCTGGAGGAATTGCAGTGTCTTTATAAATACTAATTTATGATTAGATTCTGAAGTGATATACGGTAGTACGTGCAGAACCAACGAAAGACCAAGAACATTTTGTGCGCACGAGTACAATGGCAGTTGTAAATAATTTTGTACTTCGTAGTATAAAGCAAGATTATGAAAGGAACAAGAACACAAAATGACTGTTGACAGTGAAGTTTAATGAGAGAGATGATTAAGTCAAATAACCCATATTTGCCATTGGGCTCTCATGTGATTTTTGTATGAGTTGTGAGAATGTGCAAAATTCGCCCTAAATGAGATTGGGAGTAAGAACCTCCTTATCAATGTTTGCGTAGGAAGTCATGGAGGTAGGACGACTTGTTGATTCATAGCCATGGTGCAAATTGCCGAGATTTCTGTGATATTTACTTGTTTTCCTCGAAATGATCGGTTATGCAAAAGCCACTACTAACGGAAATATATAACAACTATATTTATGAAAAATTCTGATCTTCGTTTGGCTACACAGGTCCTGTTTATGAAAGTAAGTTTATGAAAGTAAGTGTGCTTGAATTTACATGTTTTCGGCTTTAGTGTTCTCTGATCCAGCCACATCAACCTCATTTCAAAAATAAAGTAAAGAAGTGATATGTCTTGTTTCCAGTATAGATTCAATCAAGTAAAACGGATTTCTTAAAAAAAAATTAAGAAATTCTTTGTAGCATAAAATTACTGTAGGTAAAAACTGTAAATAAATCTTAAGTATCAGGAGGTACAAAAACCATAATGCACTGCCTTGAAACATAAATATTTTACCCTATTCTATAATGAAAAAAATATTCGATAAAATCTCTTCCACCAGAATATTTACTAAGAAAATATGCACATTTATGTTGTCCCTAACTTCACATTTCAATATATATATATATATATATATATATATATATATATATATATATATATATATATATATATATATATATATATATATATATATATATATATATATATATATGTATATATATATATATATATATATATATATATATATATATATATGTAAAGAAAAAAAAAATAGGTTTCTGAATTTTTTTACTTTTCTTTGTGATAAGGAATATGCTCACAAAATAATCCTGTTTTGGTGAATATATTTGCTCATTCATACTTTTCCAGCCCTGTAAGAGAGAAAACTATCCCTACTTTGAAAACATTATAATCCGACGATTTTTCAGTGTGATTTAAAGTTTTTAGATAGAGACGTCTCCTATAATTATGGATGAATTCCTTGTGCAGAAAAACCTCGTCGTTATCTGCCACAGACACCTTGACAGAAAGCTTATCAACAACGCTTTCAACACCATACACACTTTCTTTCAACCCAATTGTATAGGCACTCTCCCGCTTCTCGGATATTAAAACCCCTCCTTTCTAATATTTCTCTCAAAACATCTTCCCTCTAATGCCTCTGCATCAAACAGCTTCACCAACCTATTGTCATCCATTTCCATGCTTTCCATGGCAAACTATCTCAAATACCCTAAACTGTCCTTTGACCCACCTTTTCACTATTTTCAAAATTTTTTCCCATATCCAGATTTCTCAACCTATCAGTTCTTATGCCTCATAAACTATGTAAACAATTCCTCTCAATAGCTCAGCTTCAACTTTTTTTTATAAGCATCCAACTTCCAATCTTCCAAATAGGAGAGTCAGCTCAAAAATCTCCTCATATATTCCCCACTATGGTTTCCATAGGCAATTCAAGTGTTTTTGATCTTTTGCATAAACCTTGTTATGTTTCTCACCTGTTCTGTGATAATTCTTCTCTCAGCCCACCATCGTTGATTGCATTTGCTCCAAAAGACATATACAAATCAATGCCTTCCATTCATTGCTGATTCTTCCTCTTTTCCCTCTTGTAAATGCATTCAAACTCTTTTTTCAGTCTCTGCAGTCTCTCTTCACTTTCCCCAATCAGTACATTATCTTCTGGAACATCAGACATTCCATACACCATGCAAAACTTATTTTCATATTCCATAACTTTGCAAGTGTATCTACTGTCCTTTCACTAACTTTTTGCACTATTATCCAACCATAAAGATATTGAACATCCTTAGAACCATAACATATCCTTGCATTAGACCAGCTTTTACACCAAACCAGTCACTCTTTCACCTACATGTTCTAGCATATGCTTTATTCCAATGTAAAATCTTATCACCTTCCATGACATACCTTTTATGTCATACATTCTCAATCCTCTCCACATTACCTCTACATTGATTCTACCAACAGCTTTTTTGGGTCCACATGCAGTTTTCTCCTTTTATTTTCAAACTTCACAAATAATTGTTTCGTACCAAACACTTGACTGACACGGCATCTTCTTTGCCTAACGCCATAAGTAACATTATGCCCAATAAGTCTTACAGTTGTGTCTATTCCTCATTCTCTTGTCTTCTATACAACCTCAGTGGTCACTTTCTCAAGTATTTCAACTTTACACAAACCCTCTCTGTTCATAAACTAATCAACTGTCTCTTTTCTGTCCTCCACATTTAAAGGTTCTTGAAAATTTTCAGTCGATAGACCCAGGAATGCATTCTGCTCTCACAGCACTTCTATATTTGCACATTTTGTTCTAAAAGCCATTTGCCTGTTAACCTTCCTCTCTGTATTTACTTCCCTGTGGAACAATTAGTTCTTTTAAACCTCACCTGTACTCTTCTTTCTCATATTCATAAAAACACCCTGTCCATTCGTCTGTATGCTTGCACATGACATCATCTTTGGTCAAAGAGTTGTACCTTAAATAATCTCCTTTTATCCTTCACTAGACCATTTACTTCCTCTTCCCATGCCTTACTGCTTCTATTTCTTCTTGCCTTCCTATATGCAAAATGATTCCCACTGTCTCTGTGACCCAGTCATCTATTTCTTTTCTGCTCCCCATTTATCCATTGTCTCCTTATGCTCTTGTATTATTTTCATTTACAGTTATTCTTTCAACCTTTCATCTACTACCTAGGTTTATTTTAACTTACTTTGATAAAAAAAAATGGCCAGATATCTTTCTAACACCGCTCTTCTCACCATTAAATTCATTTTTCTCTTTTGTTTACTCTGAAATAATGCATACCCTAGCACTTTTTTTCTTTTTCAAGAATAATTATAGATATTTGTTGTTGGAAATCTTATATTTTAAAGAATAAAGCTTCTTATAGAATATTTTTTCACAGTACTTCCTCCTTTCTAATTTCTTCTAGGAGTTCTATACCTACCAAGAATGTATCTTTGTCTTTTTCCTCAACCTTGGCAGTCTTATCACTATGCTCAACAATATTTTCATGTCCTCCAAACAAAGCCAGATACACAGATTCTCTCATAAAAGTTCACTTGCATTCTTATTTTCTCAGTCTTACCTATGCAATGCTTGATTTAGGATGTGTGTTCTTTCACCTATCTTCAGACACTTTTTGACACTAGAGTGGCTACTCTTTCTCTATCTAGAACCTTTCAGCTATACCATACACAGTAACTATTAGTCCTTCCCATTCCTGCAGATTCGCATACTGCCATTTAACTTTTTTTTTCACTAAGCACCAAATCATCCATTATTCTCATCTTAGACTAATCATCTACCATTAATTACCCCAAACTAGGGTTCCAACACTCTTTACTTGGCATAATTTTGCCCAGAGATACAGTAAATCTGCAACCCAAACCAGTTAGTGACCTCCTACCAGTGCAGTAACAGTCCCTCGAAAACAGACTTCCCTTATGAAGTGGTTACTGTTGGCATCAGGAGAGAGCCTCACCAATTATTTAGAGGATATTTCCTCTTCTATTCAATTTCTGTGAGATGTTGATGATTTACTTCACATGAAACGTATTTTCTTAACCAAAATGAAAAACACATACCAAAATGGAAAATAGTGAAATTCTTACCTCTTCTACTTCTCTGAAGTTTGTTATGTGCATTTGTATTTGACAATCAAATGGAAGGAAAGATAGACTCTGTGTACAGGGACTTTATGAGGCAATTTGAAAATAACTATTGCAGGGAGTATTTTTTTCTTTTTGTAAAACTGGAGGGCATTCAAAATATTCATTATAAATGGATTCATTCAATATATATCACATATACATAATTTTCAACATTAACCCTTTTCCATAACCGAGGATGGTTTTCGAGAAAAGGTAAGGTAACGAACCATTTATATTATATATCTTACATGCAGAAAACTACATCTGCCTCTTCCTAATACCTACAACACAAAAGGATCATCACATACACACATGCACACAATCACACTGCGCCATTCACCTCTATCTTGCACAAATTTACTTCTTCCTGAATACTGATACCCTTCCTATGTATAATATTTTTTTATGCCTTCTATCCAACC
>NC_089753.1:72120539-72148039 GCF_040412425.1 Macrobrachium rosenbergii | reverse complement strand
ATATGGTCTCCCTAAAATTCAAAAGGCAGATATTCCTTTCAGGCCTATTCTGACAACTTACGACAACGCAAATTATAAAATGGCAAAGTTTCTGGTTCCTCTTCTAGAGACTGTCACCAAAAATGAATATAAGTTGACGAACTCCTACATGTTCAAGAATGCCATTCTCCCTCAAGACCCAGACCTAGTTATGGCCAGCCTAGATTTCGAGTCTCTATTCACAAATGTTCTTGTTGAAGAGACCAGCAACATTATTATGCTTAAATTATCTCTGGGTCCTAATACCTTATTTCATAATTTTATCTCGGATAATTTTAGAAGATTTCTTGAACTAGCTGTGTTGGACACAGCCTTTATTTTTAGCAACACTGCTGTTAAACAAATTGATGTTATGGCGATGGGTTCCCCTCTGGGCCCCACGTTCGCTAATATTTTTGTGTCACTTCGAACAGCTGTCCTCTGAGTATCTACCCTTTATTCTACAAAAGTTATGTAGACGATACTTTTACCTTATTTAGATCTCGGTTTGATGCTGAAACTTTCCTCGATCTCGCAAACAATAGACATCCGAATTTAAAATTTAGTATTGAAATTAAACAGGATGATAAGTTACCCTTTTTAGATGTTTTAGTTTCGCGAGAATCAGGTTGTTTTAACACGAGTATTTGGAGAAAAACTAGTTTTACTGGTTTAGGATCCAGCTTCAATAGTAATTGTTTTTTTTTTTATCAAATGCCTTGTCTACTCTTTTATATAGAGCTTTCCATATATCCTCGAACTAGCATGTTTTTAATAAGGAAATACAATTTTTACACAGGTTTTTCAACAACGATTGTTTTCCATCTAACTTACTTTTTCAATATGTGCGGAAAATATGAAACAGCAACTTTATGTCAAAGTATAAAGTACCAACTGTTCCCAAACTTCAAATCTATGTTGGTGTACCATTTTTACATGCTAAAACTTTAGCCTAAAGCTGCAAATTATTTCTAAAACATTATGGAGCCGAAAAATTTCCCTAATTCCAAAGAATTCCCGAAGATTGGTTCTTTATTAAAAATTAAAAATAGTTTAAGCGACCTTATGACGTCTTGGGTGATATATAAATGCGATTGTTCTCGGTGTTCTCGAGGAACTTACGTGGATTCAGCTCAAAGACTTCTCAAGGTACGCGCCGATTCTCACAAAGGAGTGAGCCATCGAAAGGACAATAAACTGAGTAATACGAATTTTTAAATATCAGAGAGCAAGCCAAAAAATGAGGCAGTAACATTGAATATGATCAATTTAAAATCATTACAACGAACTCTTCCGAGCTAGCACTCTTTATTCTGGAATTGCCAATTGTTAAATAGAGAGTTCCATTGTTGAATGCCCAAAACTCCTCCACCCCTCTCTGCCTCTCAGTTTTCGCTTACCCACCTTCCAGTCGCCCTCTTTCTTGTTTCAGTGTAGGTTGGTACCTCCAGCAATGATTAATTTATTGTTATGTACAAATGTTTCTAAAAGAAAAAGTTTTATGTGTAATTTATATGTATTTCTAATTCACAATATTTACTCTTTTATTGGGGCCTTGAAAATGAGACTATTTGTCTTGAAACGTCGGCACAAATAAAAATTATTTTATGTACCAGTCTGTTACCACTGCCCTCATTTCTTTATATATATATATATATATATATATATATATATATATATATATATATATATATATATATATATATATATATATATATATATATATATATATATATATATATGTGTGTGTGTATATATATATATATATATATATATATATATATATATATACACACACACACACACACATATATATATATATATATATATATATATATATATATATATATATATATATATATATATATATATATATATATATATATATATATATATATATATAAAGGTAGTACCACGAAGGAAAGTGAAACGACAGGTGGTGCCAGGCTAAGTAAGGGCAGTAAGTCTAAAGGCATACCACCACTCTGTCGTTTCACTTTCCTTCATGGTATTTCCTTTATTTATATATTCATCATTTCCATACTTTCCTGATTCAGTTATATATATATATATATATATATATATATATATATATATATATATATATATATATATATATATATATATATATATATATATATATATATATATATATGACATTTTTTTTATCACACCGTGATTTATATACGATCATGAAGCTACAAATATCGCTTAATATCAAATCCACGTTACCTCAGGAATATCCCCGATGGGAATTATCACCGAAGGGAATTTATAAGTGATAAATGGACGGGCACTGCCGAGTCTCGATCCCACGACACAGACGCGCATCCAACGGAATCCAGTCGACGCTAACCACTGAGCTATCAAGAGAGGTATTAGTTAACGCCGAGTCTGGTGTACTTTATTTACCCGTCGAGAGCGGGGAAATTGTACTTAGCTTCGGCATTAACCCACCTCGACCATGATAATTCGTTGGTACGTTTGGAACATGCAGCTCTTTTTATGACATTTTTTTTTATCACACCGTGATTTATATACGATCATGAAGCTACAAATATCAAATCCACGCTACCTCGGGAATATCCATATGAGTACTGTACCCATACCCATATGCATACCATACCACCACCCATATCTGTACCATACCCACAGCTAAATTAACCCTACTAATAACAGTCAGCAAAATTCTACAGGTTGCACCAGCCCGTTTACCTTCATGTCATATACAAAAACTGACCACATCTTGGTGAAGGCGCAAGAGCAGCTGTTGATGGGTTTTGAACCAATGCTGATGCCATTGGTGGGTCCAGACCATCACCAGTAGTGCCTGCTGTTGTCTAGAATTACCCAATGAGTCCATTTCGAAACGAAAATAACAAAACCCAGCCAAAAACCCTTTATTATATACTGTTGGGTCACTTAATTTTGAAAAATTTTGGACAGTTATGATTGACACCTTAAATCATAAAAACTCAATTTGTATAACAGTAGTGTTTACTGTGATCCTCATAATGCAGGTGGTTCATAGTTACCACATGAGGTTAAATAAACACTTCGTAAATTCTAAAGGTCAAGAAAGTTATATTTTGATTTGAAAAACCTGAAAAATTATGTCCTTACAAATTTATAAACATTTTGTTAATAGTACTCAGTCTCAAGACATGGAAAACAGACGAGGGAAGGGGAGGGGGAGGGAGAGGGAAGAAGGGAAGAGGGATGGGAAAAGAGGATAGGAGGGGGAAAGGGTGGAGGAAGGGGGAGGGAGAGGGAAGGGGAAGGATAGAAGGAAAGGGAGGTGAGGGGAAGGGAAAAGAAGAGGGGAAGGGAAGGGGAGGGGATGGAGGGGGGAGGGGAAAGGGGAGGAGGGATACACACACACAGAAAGGCAGCCAAGGAAATTAATAGATTTAGTATTTATATAGGAAAAATATGAATAATTTGTCCTATGTACACTATTATTCAGTGCACCATGTAAATATCAAAATTTGTTTTATCATCAATGATTTTTTGAGCCTTGTGAATAGTCAATCTTGAGTATTTAGATCAAGAACTCATAAACATCAGAAAAATAGAAAGAGATCTATGCTATCCAACCAACAAACACCCTTTGTTTGCCACATTTTATGGGATTTGAAGCTGTAAAATCTATTTTAAAATTGTTTAATACAAATATATCCTTCACATCTAATATAAAACATGCTTATAAAAAATAGCCCCAGAAAAGATAGCAATATTGCATATAAGGTTCCTTGTATGGATTGTGATTTATTTTACTTAGGTCGGACCAGTAAAGAATTAAATACCAGATTAAAACAACGCAAATCTTCAGTAAGAATAGGTAAGGCTAATAATGGTCTATTTTTGCATCTAAGTAAAAAGTCGGACAGAATAAACTGGACACAAAGCAAAGTAATATTACGAAGTAATGAAACTGTTTCCAGGAACTTTGTGGAAGCTGTTATGATTCAGTTGACTTAGGAATATAACCTTAATTTAAGCCCAGGATAATTTTCTCTGGACACTGTAAGAAAACTTATGTTCCAGAAGGATTTGAAAGACAAAATAGAGAGGATTACAAATAGGTAGATTTTGATGTTAATCTGTTGATTGCTTTGTGATCTCTCAACCTTTTTTATTTCCCTTAGGACTTATACCCACTATATATATATATATATATATATATATATATATATATATATATATATATATATATATATATATATATATATATATATATATATGCCCTTGTCTCTGTATATCTTTAGCTGATGTGACCATGTCTCATTAATGAGGCAAAAATAATACATCTCATTGTTTCACTCTTTCCTCGTGACTGTATAATTTTTTCGTATAACCATCACTCTTTACATTGTTGTGATTTAAAATCAAACATATATATATATATATATATATATATATATATATATATATATATATATATATATATATATATATATATAATGTTTGTTTTTAAATCACAAAAATAAAAGTGATGATTATATGAAAAATTACAGCAACGAAGGAAAAGTGGAACAATGAGATAACAAGTATTTTAGTCTTATTACCAAGACATGGTCACAGCAACTAAAGATACGCAGAGATATGGGCATATATACAGTATATGGTGGGTATAAGTCCTAAGGGAATATAAGGTTGGGAGATCGCAAAATGGTCAACACATTATCATCAAAATCTACTTATTGTTAACCCTCTTTATTTTGTCGTTCAAATCCTTCTGGAATATAAGTTTTCCTAAAGGGTCAAGAGAAAATTATCCTGGGCTTAAATGAATGTTATATTCCCAGGGCAGGTGAATCAGAACAGATTCCAGCAAGTTCCCGGAAATAATTTCAGTACTTCGTAATATTACATTGCTTTGTGTTCAGTTTATTCTGTAGGACTTTTTACTTAGATACAAAAATAGACCATTATTAGCCTGACCTGTTCTTACTAAAAATTTCTGTTGTTTTAATCTGGTATGTAATTCTACACTGATCTTACCTAAGTAAAATACATCACAACCTATACAAGGAACTTCAAATACAATATTGCTATCTTTTCGGGGGCTATTTTTTACAAGCATGTTTTTATATTATTAGATGTGAAGGATATACTTGTATTAAAGGTCAGCAGAACAAGTGAAATTATCTTATTTAATGTTATTTGCTATTGGGCACATTGACTGTAGCAACATGTTGACATCAGCTAGAAATATTTGTTACTTTGATGGCGCTGGTAGCGTCCACTGGAGTCGTTGAATGGGTCCATGTCAAGGTTCGCGTCCCAGTGGTACCTGTTCATTTATCACTTATATAAATTCCCTTCGGTGATAATTCTCCATCGGAGATACTCGTTAGCGTGAATTTGATATTAAAACGACATTTGTAGCTTCATGATTGTATATAAATCACGTGTGATAAAAAATTTCATATATATATATATATATATATATATATATATATATATATATATATATATATATATATATATATATATATATATATATATATATATATATATCAAAATTTGTTATCACATATCTTAATATACAACCATGAAAAAATCTTACAATAATATCAAATTCACGCTACCTAGGGAGTATCTCGATGGGGAATTACCACCGAAGGAGAATTTATAAGTGATAAATGGACTCAAAAGCTAGCGTGAAATTGATATTAAGCCGACAGTTTTAGCTTCATGACTATATATATATATATATATATATATATATATATATATATATATATATATATATATATATATATATATATATATATATATACACACATACACAAAACACATATATATGTATATATATATATATATATATATATATATATATATATATATATATATATATATATATATATATATATATATATATATATATATATATATATATATATATATATATATATATATACACATATAAATACAGTATATATATATATATATATATATATATATATATATATATATATATATATATATATATATATATATATATATATATATATATATATATATATATATATATATATATATATATATATATATATATATATATATATATATATATATATATATATATATATATATATATATATATATATATATATATATATATATATATATATATATATATATATATATATATATATATATATATATATATATATATATATATATATATATATATATATATATATATATATATATATATATATATATATATATATATATTTACACGTCACAACGAATAAATATTACTAGCTGATATCAACTTATTGCTACAGTTAATGTGCCCAATAGCAAATAACATTAAATAAGATAAATTCACTTGTTCTGCTGACCTTTAATACAAGTATATACTTCACATCTAATAATATAAATACATGCTTACTTAGGTAAGATCAATGTAGAATTACATACCAGCGTAAAACAACAAAAATCTTCAGCAATAACAGGTCAGGCTAATAATGGTCTATTTTTGTATCTAAGTAAAAATTCCCACAGAACAAACTGGACACAAAGCAATTTTATATTACGAAGTACTGAAACTGTTTCCAGGAACTTGCTGGAATCTGTTATGATTCAGTTGACCTGGTTAGCAGTAATAACAAATCTAATCTTTCGAAAAGAATTAAACCAAGGCTGTGATGGTAATAGGCAGTCACTCAGAAAGGGATAGCATCACCACGATATTTCCTTTTTATTCGTATTCTTAAAAATATAAGAGTATAATTTTTATAGGATTCGTATCTTGGAGGTCTCTTGCGGTAAAGGTCAGCAGAACAAGTGAAATTTTCATTTGTAATGTTATTTGTTATTGGGCACATTGACTATAACATATGTTGATAACAGCTAGTAATATTTATGACTGCTGTGACTTTATATATATATATATATATATATATATATATATATATATATATATATATATATATATATATATATATATATACATATATATATATAAACATAGCAATCATAAATATTACTAGCTGTTATCAACATATGTTATAGTCAATTGATAGCAAATAACATTACTTATGAAAATTTCCACTGTCTGATTTACCTTTGCAGAGAGCCTCCAAGATACAAATCATATAAAAATTATACTCATATTTTATAGGATTCTATCTTGGAAGTCTCTTGCATCAGCAGAACAAGTGAAATTTTTCATGTAATATAATAACATATGTTGATAACAGCTAGTATATTTATGACTGCTGTGACCCTTTATATATATATATATATATATATATATATATATATATATATATATATATATATATATATATATATATATATATGTATATATATATATATATATATATATATATATATATATATATATATATATATATATATATATATGTATATATATATATATATATATATATATATATATATATATATATATATATATATATATATATATATATATATATATATATATATACATATATATATATATATATATATATATATATATATATATATATATATATATATATATATATATATATATATATATATATATATATATATATATATATATATATATATATATATATATATATATATATATATATATATATATATATATATATATATATATGTATATATATATATGTATATATATATATATATATATATATATATATATATATATATATATATATATATATATATATATATATATATATGTATATATATATATATATATATATATATGTATATATATATATATATATATATATATATATATATATATATATATATATATATATATATATAACATGTATGTATATATACATATATATACATACATATGTATATATATACAAATATTTATATTTATATATGTTTATATATATAAATAAATGTATATATATATATATATATATATATATATATATATATATATATATATATATATATATATATATATATATATATATATATATATATATATATATATATATATATATATATATATATATATATATATACATACATACATATATGTTATATTTATATATGTATATATATATATATATATATATATATATATATATATATATATATATATATATATATATATATATATATATAGTCACAGCAGTAATAAATATTAGAAGCTGTTATCAACATATGCAATAGTCAATGTGCCTAATTGCAAATAACATTACATATGAAAATTTCATTTGTTCTGTTGACCTTTACCGCAAGAGACCTCCAAAATACGAATCCTATCAAAATTATACCCTTACATTTTTAAGAATACGAATAGAAAGAAAATATCATGGTGATGCTATCCCTTTCTGAGTGACTGGCTATTACCGTCATAGCCTTGGTTTAATTCTTTTCGAAAGATTGGATTTGTTATTAAAGCTAACCACAGTTTTAAAAGCATTGCTTCATTTTATAATTTATGGTAGTGGTAGGCCTATTATGAACGACAGGGAATTCCTTTAAACTCAAATGGTAAAATACATATGATAATCACGTTCCTTCACAGAACAATTACCTCTCAAAACTAAAAACCTAACAGAATATCAGCAATATTATGTAGAGTCTAGTTTTCTAATAGTCATAATGTAAAAGAATAAAGACACCTTTGTGGCGAATTAAAAGAAATACATTATTCCAGTTTCAAGTAGATACTAGAACTGAAATTCTTTTTTTTCTATATTTTACCTCTCCATCCCTATTTTTTTTTATTATGTTTTATCAAGAGTTTTAACGCAGTTGGACTTCTAGAGGAATGCGATGGTTTGAATGAAAGACAAATGTTTCATTTTACAGGAAAGATAATGTCAACTGGAATATAGCAAAAGTGCTCAAATTTAGCCTTTTAGCGTTTATAGAGTTAAGTGTATGAATATTCTCTTCTATGATGAAGTATGCCTTCAGGTTTCAGTTCAGTAATCCTGTTAATTAAATATAGAAAATATTGTGGAATTTAAACAATTGAAACAGGTATAATGATATTCCAGACAGTAATAGAAAATTATGCAAATCAAGGCTCTCTTACAAAGTACCCAGAAAAACTGCAAATTATAAAAAAAAAGGTTCTTTTAAATTATATATTTCATTAGGCTCTCCAGTTGAACAGTTTACTTCACATGTCTTTTTATAGGAAACATTTAAATGCGTAATGGAATTAAAATCACCTGTTTTCTGTGATTAATTTACACCTAGGCGTTAAATTTACCGTCTCTAAAGATTGTCCAGTCGCCCGAACTGTAAGGCAAATGTGCAGTAGGATTAAGGATAAGAGTAAAAATGGCTATTGATGGTTGCGGAAGGAAGATTTTAGAATAATACTGACTAATAAAAAATTAGATATACTGTATTTTCTTTTTCTATAGCCCTTACGAAGGTTCCCATATTTTGATGGACTGAATTATAATTTTGGGTACCAGATGGAACTATTACTCAGTAGAGCAAAGAGGGCAGGTTGGATGTGTGCATCTGTGAGTTTTTTTGTTTTGTTTTTTTTTTTTTTTTTACATTTCACTATTTCTGAAGCATAACTTGACTTCTTCTTAGTATAAAAAAAAGGGATTTGGTTTTGACAAAATGTGTGCCGTATCGACAATACGCCACCCAACCCCAAAAATGTATTGCACATCCATGTCAACATTATAATCAACAACAATGGCATTACACGATTAGCCTCACAACAAAGAGTGTATTTTCACTCATGAAGTAAATTCTTTCCAGGAGTATATCAGCTTGGTTTATAAATTCATAGTTAAACCTAAAATGAATCAGCACAGAAATACGAAGACACAGGCATTGCTGTATCTGTATTTTCATCCAATTTATTTTATGGATGTGATTACTGTCCATGAAGAGAAATCATAGTCATACTGGAAATTATAAACTATAGGATTAATGATTGTGGCATTTTCAGTACACCCCGGTCGTTGTGTTGTAGCATAATTATGCTGGAAATTCGACAACTAATATAACTAATACATAAAACGTGAACTGCAATAGCATGCGACACCAAAAAATTGGAAATTAAGGCGTTTTGCCTATGGTTTCCCAACTCAAAGAAACGTGCAAGAAATTTCTCGCTCATTTTAGAGGCAGTATTGCACTAAGAAAAGCCTGCTTGGACATAGTTAAAATGCATCAGTTCGAACAACATAAGCAGTATACAATTCCTGTGCAATCTTTAAAAATAAACCTGAATATGAAAGTAGTTGACTACACTCAAGTAATCGGCAGTTTTCCTTTGTTTTAGTTAAAAGTAACTTTAATCCTTCTGTTAATAAGCATGTAGTGTATTCTTATTAGAAATTAAATAAATTGAAGAAAAGGAATGGCGAAGTTAGGAGTGAAATAAAAGGAAGAGAACTATTGAACCTAAAGCATGTAAAATGTATAAATATAAAAAAGATAGAAAAAGTCTGCAGGGATAGAGATGTGATGCAACGATGAGGAAAGTATCTAACCAAGGCAGAAAAGACCAACGGTTTGAGTTCATAAGAAATGCTTGAGATAAGAAGGCCTCGGCTCGAGGGAATTCAACGGACCACGTACCACCAATATAAAGGTCAGTCAAGATAATGTGAATGGAACTTCCACCACACCAACTCTATTCACACTTATTATTTCATTCCTCTTTATTTTCCATCTTTCTCCTGTCTCATTTTTTCTTCTTGCTCTGCTTACATTTTTTGCAAAATACAGCCATCTCTTCATTCATATAGTTTTTTAAAGAAAATTATCTGCAATCACCTTCGTAACTTAAAGACTTGTATATTTAAATTGGTTATCGCGAACACTGTCCCTAAATTTCAGCTCGTTTCATGCATTCCTCGTGAATATGAACTCATATTTCTCTCTCTCTCTCTCTCTCTCTCTCTCTCTCTCTCTCTCTCTCTCTCTCTCTCTCTCCTTGTTTACATGAGAAATTAATTTGATGTACTCCTAGGGACTATGGTTTTCCGGGTCTGTTTTTTGGAGCGGTGTTTAAAAGTTATTCTTCCATTAATAAGATAATTCTTCACTATTTCTATATTTCTCAACATTACACAGGGTACAATGAACAGTCCACAATTAATCTAGTTATCATTGACTTCAATAGGAATTGCTAAGAGAGAAAAATGCCCTATCATTGACTTCAATAGGGAATATATATAAGAGAGGGCATATATAAATATATATATATATATATATATATATATATATATATATATATATATATATATATATATATATATATATATATATATATATATATATATATATATATATATATATATATATATATATATATATATATATATATATATATATATATAGTCTCAACAATTGGGCAATACTTGAAAACCTTAGCTTAATGATAAATAATGTTGCAAGACCAGGAAGAACATTCTTTATTACACGAGCTTTCGAGGTATAAAACCTCATTATCAGGCTGAAAAAACCGACAAGGATGAGAATCAATAAAATTACAATAAAATGAATTGTCATAATAAATCTTCAGCAAAAATACTAACCAAATATATAAAATGAACAAGTAAATACAAACTAAAAGGGCGAAACGTAAAATAACGAAAAAATTAAAAACACAAACATAAAAATATGGAAATAAATATAAGGTGAAATGTAAACAAACTACCACTCACAAAGTAAAATATTTAAATACCTAATTGAGTACCTACTGTGAAATTATACGATAGCTAGTTGAATACCAGATGGGTTGTTGTTCAATTCCTGTTTCATCTTTTTAATAGCCAGCGACTCTGAAATCAAAAAGTCCAGTCTATTTGAACAAAAAGACAGTACCTGAAAATCCAGGTCAGTGAAAGGATGGTCCTGTGCTTAACTGTGTTCCCTAATGGCAGAAAAGGGTGGTTTGGAAAGAGGTAACCTAATTCTGCTAGAAAGACCTCTGTGTTCCAAAATTCTGTGTCTGAGCCAGCGGGAACTGGATCCCATGTATCGCAGACCACACTGCGAACAAGTGAACAAGTAAACGACACAGGAATTAAGGTCCACAGGTACAGTAGAGTAGGCTTCTCCCTCAAAAGTGATCTTATAGTAAAAGGATTACTGAAAACAAACCGGAAACTAATTTGAGGGAAACAATGCTTAATTATTTCTTGTAACTCTTTTCAGGCCATATAGCTACTATGACCAAGGTAAGGTAATTTAATGTACTTTGCATCTTTACTAGCAGTACTGTACACCGGTCTGGGACAAAACTTTTTATTTAAAAAAATTTTTAGAACTTTGTGGAATACAAATATGGGATAGGAGTTTTCAGAAAAATAATTCTGAAGGAAGACCACATCTTGATGAAATTATTTAAAATCACAACAAACATTGTAGGCTCTATTTATCAAAGTGCGAATTGAGTTCATCTTAAACAGCTTTGGTGAAAAACTGAGGTAATTCAATCCCAAGCCAGTTAAAATACTTTTCCTATAAACGGAGGTCTCAAATTTGCCACTATTTCTGTATACCTGTACATCTAAAAATGACAACTTATTATCCTGTTCCGTCTCACAAGTAAAAGAAATGTTAGGGTGACGAGAATTAAAATATTTAAAAAACAAATCAACATGTGATCATTCCTTATACACAAGGAAAGTATCATCTACATACCTACGATAATACAAAGGTTTGATAGCACTAGGGCAATCAGACATCCAAATCCTTTCACAATAACCCATGAAGCAATCCGCATATGCTGGTTCAAGGGAATTTCCCATAGCTACTCCATCTATTTGATTATATAATTTACCATCAATAGTAAAAATGCCATCTGCAGTTGCTAAATGTAATAATTTTTTCAAGTCTACTTTATTAAGTCCAAAAATTGATAAGTGGTTTTCACATATATTACTGAGAATAATGTCGGTTGTTTCTTTTAGTGGGATACTGGTGAAAAGAGAGGTTACACCGAAACTAGCCATTACAACATCTTGGTTAAAACTGAAAGAGCATAATTCTTTAACAAATTTGGAAGAATTTGGGATGTTAAATTCACTTAAAGTTAGGGGGTTTAAAACTGGAACTAAAAACTTAGACAGGTTATAACTAAAAGTAACAATTGGGGAAATGATAGGTCTTAAAGGGTTTCCTATTTTATGTACCTTAGGTAGACCGTACAAATAACCAGGCTTAGACCCTGAAGCAAATAAAGAGCTATATGTAACTTCCCCAATCTTATCTCTCAGACCTCTTAGCAACCTATTTAGTTTGTCTTCTAATTTCAAAATGTGACTCGCAATATCTACTTTTAAAATCCTAAATTTTGTATTGTCAGAGAGTATTTCATTAATTTTATCTAAACAATCGGATCTATTCATTAATACAACACCCCTCTCTTTATCTGGCTTGGTAATAACTATACTATTATCGTTCTTAAGGTTGCGTAAAATATTGATCCTGACTCTATTTAACTGATTGTCACCCTCCTTTTTTCGATTAAAATTTTTGAAGGTATCGTTTGCAATTACGGAAATTTTGCTAAAAGTGAAGTAAGGGTTTCACTGCCATAAATGTTACAGCCTCTCAAAGTTGACCATAGTTTTTAAAAATTAAAGAATACTTAAAGAAATTGAATTTCTTGGGGATCAAAGCAAAATCAAAACCAAAAGAAAGAGCTTCCTTTCCATCTGTTGTTAAATTTCTGTTAGAAAAAAAAAAACTTTACTACTATCTATTTTCTTATTAACGTCAACACCGAGATTTCTTAACTTTCTACTGTGTGTAAGCCTAACATCAGCCAAATTTTTCTCAACGTTGGAATCTAAAATAGATGACAGACACTTCAAATCCCAAAAGAAAGGTTGTTCTTTAAATCCCTATCTAGTGAAGACAAATCTGTTAAAAATACCTCTTTCTTTCGTTTTTGTGCTCTAACCTCAAAGTCTAATAGTTTAAACTGCCATGAGAGATAAGTTTTCGTGTTGTGGAAATCCTGGAATAAATAGGGTGACCATTAATTGAGATATGAAAGGGGGACACCCTAACATAAATTAACAAGTATGCATATGCTATGCATACATAACCTAATACATAACAGTATATATATATATATATATATATATATATATATATATATATATTATATATATATATATATATATATATATATATATATATATATATATATATATTTAGATAGATAGAGAGATTTAGAGAGAGAGAGAGAGCGAGAGAGAGAAATGCAGCTGCTTGATCTTTTATCATGACAAATAAGATTTATTCTTCAAAAAAATTATGTATTTAGATATATTTACAAACATTTGAATAAATGAGAAATATGATCCAGTCAGCATTTAGCCTATTCAGAGCAAGAGTTACTTTCAATAGTAAAATGCCTATATGCTTTGATAGCATAAAAGAGAAACTATAGACATGATTCTATGAACAGTAAACAAAACAAAAATGATTTTTTACATTAACCCTTACTTACTTAAGTGTATTTCTGGCTCGTTTTTATTTTCCTAAGGAGTGAGTGTTGGGTTTTAAGATAATCATAAAAGTCAGAGCAACTCGAGTCAAATTGCATTTCACTATTAGTGCAGACCTCAATGTGGTTACCTGCTGGAAGTGACTTTTCTCTGATGTCCAAGAGTTTTTCATTAGAGAGAATAAATACTCTTAGCAAGGGCATTGGACCCAGGAGACACCGGCAAAACTCAACAAGCTTTGAAATGTTTGAAAAGAATATTTTTATTACGAAAGAGAGAGAAAAAGATCTACCATTTCTTATCCACTTCCGAATCACTGTCCTTCTATTCTTGCATCTTTTCATTTGTCAAAAACTCCTAAACACACGTAACCTCATCAAAAAGTTCACTGTCATCCTTTCCCTTCTAAATCTCGAAGCATCTTATTTATTATGATTGGGGTGAATAGCTCATTTTTTCTTTCTGACAGCTTCATTTGTAAATCTCTTAAAATACAAGAAACTTCCATCATAGAAACTTTTTGGGACTCTACCTTTTTGTGCAATCATGTAATACTGTAATTTTGTACAAAAAGAGCCACATTTCAGCAAATGGATCGTCAAAGAACTGTTCAAGAAGGATGGGACACTTGTCCTGTAACAAAAAATATGTTTTCAAAGGTTTGAATAACTTATTTAGAATCCTCTCAATAGCTGGTCTTAAAACAAGTCACCTTTTCTTACTATATCCTAAAAAAAAATTTGATAGTGTACATCAACATTTTCACAAATTTCTTTCAGTTGGTCTACTCTTACAGTATAAATGTAGGAAAATGGAAAATATCTTCACTGTTATTACTTCTACATCTACAGGTTGACAGTCCGATGCAGCTTTCACAGTCTATATTTTACTGCATCCGGTAAAAAAACGTTATATTTGCCTCCCTTGATGCTCCACTAAAATTGCGATTTCTGTTGTGAGCACACAAAGCCAACAGTTTAGAGGACAATTCATCAGAACTGAGAGTTTCTTTTATATAAGATGAAAATATTCACTCGTTTCTCCACCTACAGTTTTAATATTTCCAGTCACAATATAAAGTCACACATTTACCTCAGACAAAATCCTCTTTAAGGATTCTCGGGCGTCAGGCAGAAAACATTGTTCAAAATTGCCTGCGTCTTGGTATGAGCGCTTGCAAACGAATTGTCAAAACACTTTTTTAATAAGCTTGGAAGTGCAATCCATAGAACGGAATGAAAGGTTGTGTTGCATTGCATGATAAGCCCAAGTTCCTTCTGCTGCTGCCAAATTCTTTCTTTTTCTCCAAATCCTTCCTTCTGCAGGAATGTGGTCATTGACTTGCTTGAAGAAGCGGAGGCATCAGCACGTTTATGCCTGCAAGTCTTTAAATGACGTTCAGTGTCATTTTCACCTTTTGTTACCGAAAAGTACATGCACTTTATACACTGGGCATCACTTTCTTTACATTTTGCTTTATTTATGAAAGGTTATTCAACTTTCTGATTCTTTTATTGAAAGTACACTGCCTTTTGGATGCCATGATGTCGTCCTCTTTGAGTGCTGCTTGATTGCTAATTGACTAACCAACTGGTAGTAGCTGGACCTATACATGGACGAGTGCAAGAGAGTTTAGACAGTCAAATCATACGTGTATAAATGGTGCTTTAGTTTTCATTTTTTTATTTGTTTAAAGAAAATGGAGCACAATTCATACAGTCTGCGACCTAGCTATGCTGCAGCAAGAGCCTTAGAGTTTCGAGAAAAAATAAGTTAGCTCTTATCTTTGAACAATTAGCACTTTATTATGATTTGCATATGCAATGGGAGACACATGACGGGCAGAATTCCGTAATGGCGACATTACTACGTCCTGAGTATAATGATTTTTGGGGGACAGAGATTCGAAATGGGGGACTGTGGGGACGTCTGGTCACCCTAGGAATAAATCTTAAATTTAATGAAATTGGGAATAACACAGTATATAATCCTTGCAAGTATTCACAGAAATCGTATGTCCTCCCAATCTTCTTGGATCTATAAGAGAACCTTCAGTCCGGTCTAAAACAGCTGTAACGTCGAGCGGCCATAACGTCTCAAAATGGTCTCGGTAATTGACGGCTGCTTGAAATCTTAACTTAATGATAAATAATATTTAAGACCAGGAAAGAACATTCTTTATTATACGAGCTTTCGAGCATAAAACCTCATCATCAGGCTGAAAAAACCGACAAGGTTGAGAATCAATGAAATTACAATAAAATTAATTATGATAATAAATCTTCAGCAAAAATACTACCCAAATATATAAAACGAACTGTAAATACAAACTAAAAGGGTGAGACGCAAAATACCGAAAAATTAAAAACGAACACAAACATAAAAATATGAAAATAAAAATACAGTGAAATGCAAACAAACTACCACTCACAAAGTAAAATGTTTAACGACCCAATTGTGTGTATTTACTAAATAAGAAACGATAGCTAGTTTGAATTAAAGACGAGTTGTTGTTCAATTCCGGTTGTGTTATGTCTTAAAACTGCACCTCTTTTTACCATGATCTCTGTCAAATGATATGAAATAAAAGGATCGCCATAACGAATTCCCCACATTTTTCGAAATGCTTAAAGAAATTTTAGTGTTGCATTGCATTACTTGGGTTGATAGACATACAAGGATAAATTAACCAACATAAGAATTTTGTAGCATCGCATGGTTTAAGCTCAATAAAGACTAGCCCAACTTAGGAATTTTATAGCATCACATCATTTTATTTAGAAACAATAAAAACCAGGCCAATGGAAAAATTTTATAGCATTATTTGAATCAGGCACAAACCGTTAGAATTTCCTGCTTCTAGAATCATTCGAATTATGAATTATAAAATCCATTGTCCCTTGAGTGCCCTGGGAAGTATCAGTAGCTTTAGCTTGCAGTCACCTCTTTCGTTGGCCCCAGTAGCAACATCAAATGGTCCTTTGGTGCCTTACATCCAGAGCTGTAGCCCCTTCTTTTGAGATGTAGGTACAGTTCAGCAGCTTCTTCCAGTACAGCCAAGTTTTGTTAGTACTAAACACTTGTTTGGAAGAATGTCTGCTGTCTTCAACAATAGACTTCAGAACAGCAAGGTATTCTTCAGCAGCTTGACTATCATCTTCAGATTGTGGAAGCTGTAACATTTGCAGAGGTTAACGCACCACCCAGAACTTGCAGCGAAAAACTTCTTTTCTTTTTCTGTGGCCAGATTATCATAAACAGATCTTGCTTAACGTGATTTATGTTGAAGCTGATAGGTACACACATTTTTTTTAGTAGCTATCCATGTTCCTAGCACCTTCTCTATTCACTGCATTTTTGCAGGTTGAAAATATGAAGACTCATAACTTTAGAATGGACTTCCTACCTTAGCACTGGCACGAATATTGTTAACAATACTTCAAATGGTCAAGATGGGTGCTCTTGCTAAGTTTCATTGCATGTACAAAAATCGAAGTCCTTTGACCCTTATCAATTCCATCAAGGACTTTTAGCTTTTGCTCAAGGCTCAAAGTCTTTTAGATATCAATCAGTTTGAATTGGTATCCATAGCAGTATTGCAAATAAGCAAAGTTAAGTAAAATTTTGACTATATTTTTGACCTTGTGCTATTCCACAGTTGTATAAATGAAATGTATGAAATCCAGAAATACTTTGACGTGTGTAATATATGACAGCATATATGAACTAGCCCCACCCCTACGAACTTTGCACATTCTGTACATGGACTGATTTTTGAGAAGCCTTTACATATCATAAGGTTATGAAGTTATTCTTGCTTTTAGTTACTGAATTTGGAGCCTCTTGGCATCCACATATTTTAGTGCTGATTTTACATGTAACATTGTTTTTAATTTCTGAGGTTCATGATTACATTAGGATGGAATAAAGGTATTGCATCACAATCAGATAAAATCAATTTGAAGCAGTCGTCAAGTTTATCAAAGTAATCGAGTTTTTATCCATACCCTCACTTCATTCACAGGTTGTGGAAGTCTACCTGAGATACTGTTTCAACACATGCATTTTATCTATATGCAAATGTGCATAGCTATATAATGATAGCTTGTGTAATTTTCTAGAAAAATGGCAGACTTGATTCTCATATATATCTGCCGACTTGTGTCAAGTGGCATCAGGTGTGGGGGTTGTGCGTCTTTGATAGCAATGTTCCAACGGGAAGTCCAGTTATACCGTCAGAAATGAAAATGGCCAATGAAAATAATTTAGTGGGTGTTCCCATGGATGGGGAGGTGGCAGGTGATGTGACCAGAAATACATCCACATACCTAATAAAGAGGATATGTATCTTCTAGAGGAAGAAATACCCTGACTTCATGAAAGGCTAAGGGTGTTGGCACCCCAGGTGTAGATAGGCAAAGAAGTTGACAAACCTCTGCTGCTCCTTGGTGGCAGTTTTCCTAAGAACGGTGGAAGAGGCAATACCAGGCTGGTCTGATCACTTATGTATCCTCCTGGCACATAAGATAGTACTGAAATCAGGCCTTTTTTAAAAATACAATCAGTGATATGCCAATCACGGGAAGATTTCAAGGAAATGATACAGGATAAAATTTAGATGAGTAAAAAATAGAAGGCAGATCTGCACCACAGATATCAACCAGTGAGGAAGCTTGAAGAAATGGTATGTACATTTGCAAGCTGAATTTACATGAAAGTTGATAGTTTTGCACTCGGTGATGATGGCACACTCCCACAAGAGGACAAGTTAGCAAGATACCAGTGCAGTTTATTAGAAATATTGCCAGCCCAGTATGCAGGCTTTTTATGACTGGTGAAGGTTGTTATAATAACTAATAACACATCCAAAGGCTAGTCGACAGAATTTGAGAAGAGAGAGAGAGAGAGAGAGAGAGAGAGAGAGAGAGAGAGAGAGAGAGAACAACAACTGAGATGAAATATCAACACTGATGAAATATTCTCCAGTGTAACTGTTATATGCGTGATAATCATACTGAGAATCAACTAAACTTGTAATGAAATACCGTACAATAAATCAAGCAAAGCAAAAGAGAAAAATGGCAGACGTGATACCGTGCTAAGAAACACACACGAATACACACCCTATGTAGAAATAGTAACATTAACATTGATGATATGCCAGATGTACTTGTAAACACACACACACACAAACACACACACAGGCAACAGGTAAAGCTTCCATGATATTATTAGGTGAAATGGAGAATCATTAATTCCAGTAAAACAGAAAATGATCAACTACTAAGTAGTGTTCTTAAAATTATTTCTTTGAACAGTCATGATCGAGAAATGCCATATATACTAAAGATGTAAACACAGGGTGTAGTAATGAAATACACAAACGCAGTTTCTGTTTTACAAACCGAACGAATTTCATTTTCAGTAGATTGCACTAAGCTAGGCTTTCAAACAAGATTACCAGATTTATGGCTTATGTAACAATTCATAACCATCTCTTATGATTAATAATCTCCTACCAAAGAACTGACACAAACATCAAGTATGATGTAAGAATTGTATTGGGAAACTGCTGTTTTGCAATTTTTAGGGATTTTACTTTAACATAAAGTATGTTAGTTTACCTTTGTATAGATGTTTTATATTTTTTACATTCATGTAGAAAATATAAGTAATAGTTCCAATAATATATTCAATTCTTTTAGCAACTAAAAATTATTCTCCTGGTTCTTTTGGTAGTAGGCTCAGTCAGCTGATTCTGATAATGTAAACAATACAAACTGTAGCCAATTGGTTTTTTATACATATTACAATAACGATATAATATGATAATAATGCAGTATAAATGGATTCAGTGAGTAAAATATCAGTTTCGTTACTATTACCTTTATCTTAAATACAGCTATAATAGCCTATTTAACTTCTAAAAATGGAGACTGTGATTGTAATACCTAGCCTACTATGAGATTCACTGCCGGTGTCCTGGTATTTTTCCGGAATAAAATTTTATCAACGTACCTGACAAAGATGACACTTTGTCGCAGGGTATCTTACATCCCTACCTAATTTTTTTTACTGTATTGTGTATTACAAAAGTTGCATAATTCTGGTAATTATAAGAGTAGCACCGACTTCTTGTAGACATGGCCAACAAACTCAGAGGAATTTCTTTTGAAGATATAATGTTGTAACTTATGACGCCATTAACTTGCCTCCTCTCTATGGATAATTGGCTATTCATGAAAAAGTCTCAACCTCTGGCAACAATGAATTACAACCAAACTCCTTGTTTACACTTTGTAGTAGTAGTAGTAGTAGTAGTAGTAGTAGTAGTAGTAGTAGTAGTAGTAGTAGTATATAGGATTTATGCCATGAGGTCGAGTACTAGAATCCTTGAAGAAAAGGGTTTCCACAAGCAATCTGAGAAATTGCTTTCTATCACTATTTCTCCATTGAAAAATTATATAATTAAAAATCAATTACAAAGTGAAGAAAACTTTGGCATTCGTCGTTACTTCTTTGATATTTTTCCTAATATGACAGTGACAATCATTGTAATAAATAGACAATTGCATAGGATTAGATTGGTAAGTGATCTTAACACAAAATGATCTTAGAGAAAAACAGTTGCTTATCGTAATTGGATGATCTGTCAATTCATCACTTTCAATTAAGAATCATTCCAGTGAACAAATTGAAGGACCGAGTATGCTTATACTTTGTAGCATGCAAGCAATCTTGGTATTTAAAAGCCTACCAACAATTGAACTACCATGCCGGTAATATTCTGTGGAATATGAAAACAACTTTCATTATAATGTTACAATTCAGCTGTTGTTGTACCCTGTCACTAAGAGGACAGGAGCGATCATATGAAATGACATACCTTTACATGGATCCTTTATGTAACATAATTACATATGAGGAAACTTGACATTATAATCAATGGGTGGATTATGGCGTTTCCCGAGCTAAGCCCAAGCACTTGGGACCTATAGAGGTCATTCGGTGATGTATTAAAACCCATGATTTTTTTTTTTTTTTTTGACAAAGCAAGTTTTAATGTTGTTCCAAAGTTATATTTTACAATCAACAACTTTTGCTTTTTAGAGCATATATAATTATCTTTCTGCCTTATGGAAGTCAACAAATGACGAAAACTTGGTACTTGATGTCCAGGACCAAAAAGGGTCCTATTATTCATTTACCGATTCAAGTTTACGTAGGGTTTGCCACGGGCCTCCTCCTTCTAAACAATTGTAAGTCGAATCACAAAAGCTGTCCTGCAACCACGGGGACAATGACTTATCACAGCCACCATTCTTGAAGCCTTGACAAAGTACGAATATTCATTCAGAATTTCAGAGACAGCTGTTTGTCATCATCACCTTGTGGAGGAGAGTCGGAACGTCATGTTTACGTCACGTATAACTTTGAACCCATACATTAGAGTGTTCCGCCACTGGCTTCGGCTGCTTTATTTTACTCTTATGAATATACTTTTTCTAATTTAAGTAATAAAGAATATATACAGTAAATTAGGTAGGGATGTAAAGTATACAATGGCTAAGTAATATCTTTGTGAAATGCACAGAAAAAGTTATTCCCAAAAACACAGGGACAAAGGCTCTGAATCTCATAGTAGGTCAACAGTTCACGCATACAGTATCTACTGTATGTTAATACAATATGGTAGTAACTGATAAGAAAGTTTCTGTATAAAAATATATTAATAGCCATAAAACCATGGATAAAAACAGATAGGGTATATACCTACTGAACTGTGTCATTTGTGAGAGAAAGAAAAAGATGGGTTACATTTTTTCCAAAGCATATTGTTGCATTATATTTTGTTAAAAAATATAGAGAAAAGGTAGATAACTTTCCTTTTCTTAAAGTTTTCAGTTTAAAGTGTAATGGTTGCTTGTTGATAAGAATATTAAGTGTTTACCGAAATGTAGTCTTGGCAAGGTTGAGCGAGGAAGGATATGGAGTTGCCCTTGAACACCCTCAGGTTTTTTTACTCAATATTACCCAGATTTCGCCATTACCCGACGAACCCTTGGCTCTATTAATCTGGATAATTGAGGGATTACTGTATACACCCTGCACAATAAATCCACCTTCTCAGTGGTTCAGGCATTGTACTCGTTCATAACTAAGTTTACATGTCCACTAGTAATAATTCCAGATAAGGAAGAGAATTTAAAAATGAGGTGTTCCACGAAGTGGCGAACATAAAGTGCAAAAACATTTTCCTGTGAAGGCTTATTGACTATCAGCAAGCGTTTTAGGGGAATCTCACAAAGGAGAGATTTGGAATTTGCTTTTCTATTTAGTGTTTGGGAGTACAGACTAGTGGGTGAATGTGCTGCCTGCTACAGAATTGACTTTAAACTGAGCATACAATGAATAAATTGGGAATGTGTCCTGCTTTTTAGTAAGTGGGTGAGGCCCAGTGATGCCCTAATGAATGCTCATGGACCCAGGAACACTTCCAAAATATTTGGCAGATCTGTACAGAGTACATTTCTGCAATATGGTTTGAAGAGTGATTCAAGCAACTCACAAACTTATAATGAAGGCTAACAAATGATATGGGAACGAGTATAGCTGAAGGTTTAAAATGAAACTTGTGAAGATTTTTGCAGTTAACAGGGTTTATCTAAGGTGCTTGCAGCCAAGAAAACAAAAATTGGAATCATCCTATGTGGGGGTCATTTTTGGATAAAACAGAAAAACTATCACAACAATATCATTCCATGTACATCCTGTCGCCAAAACTGTATTGTCATTCATGTTAGGCAAATCAGTTCCCCCATATGCAGGCATACAAGGTTTCTTGAGTGAAGATGATTATGACAAAGGAGAGGAACTTTAAAGTCCTGTTTGTTTTTTGTTGATTTGGGATACAAAGAGTTTCCATTGTTATATGTTATGGGATTTAAAACGGATGGCATTGTGTTGATATGATGTAAGTTGCTGACTGTTACTGATACAGTCAGGTTTAAATCATATCATGTTGAGGTGAAGTGAAAGCTAACAGTAGTCCTGCTGACGTAATACTAGTAGCCATAGTAAGGGCATGTTGGGAGTTGCCCAGGGAAAGTATGAATACAGGAGTGGTATTCAAACCTCAGGCTTAGGTGGCCTTTGTTGACAAAGTGCAAACCTGTTTATGCAGGATGGAGTAATCAATTAGTTGGTGACCAAGCATTATGCAGAAGTGGCAATCATAAAATGTACTAAAGAAAAATTTTAAAGAGTAATGGATGCATCATTAGGCATACATGAAAAGGATGACGAGGTGGCCTAAGAGGTAAATTTGGCATAAGTAGTAAATTTGTGTGTACATGAGGCCTTAATTTTAGATGCAGATGTGAAACATTTCAATCAAGAGATACAAACTAACTATGATGCTGAGTAGGTCATTAAAGTGCTGCTGTGTTGGAACCTACATAATTTCTGGCACTTCTCACCAGACTACTAAGTTGGGTGACAGCAATGAAAAATTACCTGTCCGTCTATTATGAATTAGCCCAGTGTGAGATGTAAAAGAAGTAGAATCGATGTTTTTGTATAAACGCTAGTGGGCTCAGAGGCCACCTCATACATTCTGTATGAAATTGTGCTAATGTGGGCAAAAAACAATGAATAATGGCAGAGAGTGGTACACACGGAAGTGAAGGAAATTATCTTTAGGGGTAATGAGTGGTCCCTTAGTGTTGTGGATTCAGAAAAGAACAGCAAAAAGACCATGGGAAAACCTGTGTTGTGGTAGAATCCTTTCAGAAAGGACCAAATGCTGACTGTCTACTTGATTTATTCAATGATGGGACAAGAAAAATAGACCTATGTATGTTCAATTACAGGAAGGAATTTACCCCCAGATCTTGCAGTAAGGGACAACCTAACCTATATAACCAGTGCAGTGAAGCTAACAAAGCCAATAATTGAGTGTTGCGGTTTAGTGGGACACATGAAGATGCCCCAGGGGGTAAACTGTATTCATTGGAAGTCTTGTATTATTACAGGGCAAGTATAAGGTGTTGTTCCTAACATCAAATTCGACAGTTCCAGATGTTAAGGTAAAAACAGCAGGTCTAAAACTGAAACATTAAATCTGTCAAAAGTGCCACAGTTTTCATATGACATGCTCACTTACCTGATGAGTATGGAAGATGCACATATCGGACAGAATACGAGTTAAACTTATATCATTAAGACAGTGGTGGTAAGGGGAATAATGGTGGCAGTTGTGGCTGCTGGGGTGAGCCAGGTCCTTGGGTGCCAATGAGCCAACTGATATTGTAATCAGAAAGAAAATGGAGAACCTATGTTAGTTCCTGCCTGCACCAGCCACCCCACCTCTGCCTACCGAGCACTTTTGAACCAAGTACAATAAACAGAAATAAAATGGTATATACAGGAAATATAAACTGATAAGTGACGTGATCTACTCCTCAGTGCTTCGGATGATCATAAGTATTAAGAATGATTATCATTTTAGTATTGGTTAATGTTTGAAATATATTAATTTTCTTGGGGGGCCTTGTCATTGATTGTCGCACTATCTTTGCTTTATTCTCTTGGTGGTATCCTTCCTATGAATGTTCAGCCATGAAGCTCAACACCTATTGGCAGAACCATGGTCACATCACTATGAGAACAAGTCAAAGCTGGACAGGTCAGTAATGACCTAGTTTCACCGTAATGAACTTTCCACTGTCTATAATGTTCCCTGATTTTTGTGGCATTTACATATGTCATGGAACTGTTTCTTTTAGTTACTGATGTCTGAAGCTCTTGGCATCCAGACATTGTACTACTGATTTTTAGTATTATGTTGTTCTAAACTGCCTGGGTTCTTGAATAGCTTAATGATGGAATGATGGCATTGCCTCACCCTCAGATTAAGTCAATTTGAAGCAGTTGTCAAGTTAATCAAAATAATTAGTTTTTGATCCAAGCCCAGAGAATATAAATGGGTTGTGGCAATGTATTAATGGTTTGACCGTCAAATAGAGTCATTAGAAGGTACTGTGTCGCGAGATTGAGACCAAGTGGTACCGATCCATTTATCACTTGAAAAATTCCCCTTCGATGATAATTCCCCATCGGGAATATTCCCAAAGTAGCGTGAATTGAATATTAACTCTGACAACTGTAGCTTCATGATTGTATATAAATCATGGTGTGATAAAAAATACATAAGAGCTGTGTGTTCCAAACATACCAATGAGCTATCATGGTGGAGGTAGGTTAATGCCGAAAGCCAAGTACAGTTTCTCCGTTCTCGATGGGCAAATAAGTACGGCAGATTTGGCATTAACTTATACCTCTCTTGGTGGCTCAGTGGTTTGACCATCGAATGGAATCATTGGAAGGTACTGTCGCAGAATTGAAACCTGGCGGAACCTATCCATTTATCACTTGAATAATTCTCCTTTGGTGATAATTCCCCATCAGGGATATTCCCGAAGTAGCATGAGTTGGTATATTAAACGACATTTGTAGCTTCATGATTGTATATAAATCACGGTGTGATGAAAATTTCATAAGAGCTGCATATTCCAAACGTACCAATGAGCTATAATGGTGGAGGTGGGTTAATGCCGAAAGTCAAGTACAGTTTCGCCTCCCTCGATGGCTAAACAAGTACGGCAGATTCAGCAATGATTTATACCTCTCTTGGTGGCTCAATGGTTTAACTGTAGAATGGAGTCGTTGAAAGGTACTGTATCACGGGATCGAGACCTGGTGATACCAATCCATTTATCATATAAAAATACCCCTTCAGTGATAATTTGCCATCTGGGATACTCCTGAAGTAGCGTAAATTGGATATCAAACAACTTTTGTAGCTTCATGATTGTATATAAATCATGGTGTGACAAAAATTTCATAATAAGAGCTGCATATTCTAAATGTACCAGTGCACTTTCATGGTGGAGGTGGATTAATGCCGAAAGCCAAGTACAGTTTCCCCGCTCTCGATGGGTATATAATTACGGCAGGTTTGGCAATAACTTATACCTCTCTTGGTGGCTCAGTGGTTTGACCATTGAATGGAGTCATTTCTAGGTACTGTGTCGCGGGATCGAGACGCAGTGGTACCAATTCATTCATCACTTAAAAAAATTCCCCTTCGGTGATAATTCCCCATCGGAGATATTTCCGAAGTAGCAGAAATTGGATATTAAATAACATTTGTAGCTTCATGATTGTATATAAATCAAAAAGGGATAAAAATTTCATAATAAAAGCTGTGTGTTCCAAACATACTAATGAGCTATCGTGGTCACAAATACAGTTTCCCCGCTCACAACAGGTAAATAAGTACGGCAGATTCGGCATTAACTTATACCTCTCTTGGTGGCTCAATGGTTTGACTGTGGAATGAAATCGTTGGAAGGTACTGTGTCGTGGGATCGAAACCCGGCGGTACCGATCCATTTATCACTTAATCCCCTTCGGTGATTATTCTCCATCGGGGATATTTCTGAAGTAGCTTGAGTGGGATATTAAATGACATTTGTAGCTTCATGATTGTATGTAAATCACAAAGTGATAAAAATTTCATAATAAGAGCTGTGTTGCAAACATACAAATGAGCTATCATGGTGGAGTGGATTAACGCTGATAACCACACACACACACACACACACACACACACACACATATATATATATATATATATATATATATATATATATATATATATATATATATATATATATATATATATATATATATATATATATATATATATATATATATATATATATATAAATATATATATATCTATATTTATAAATATTCACTGCTGTTTTGCCTCGATGTATTTAGGTGTAGGAATATTAGTCAGATTGACCTCGACAGAGAACATCTCTGCCCGCCGGTAGGCTAGACAATTCAAAATAACAATCACAGCAGTAGACAAAATGGCGCAGCTCATAGGCTGGGCAGTTTAAAACAGAATATGCTAGGGCATTAGGGACCTAAGCCTCAGAGAGGGTTTACACT
>NC_089753.1:72095539-72113039 GCF_040412425.1 Macrobrachium rosenbergii | reverse complement strand
AATATGAAAGAAAATTGTAGTGTTTATTAAAAAGAAATACCCTGAAAAATTGGCAACAGGTAATGTGTTGCAGTTGTTTAACAACATTTGCCTAGCTCATTTTCGAAAATTTTCAAAAAACAGGAAGAAACAAACCTCCTTAGACAGTTTTTTAGTGAAATGCACTGCTCATGAAAGTGAGGAAAGTGTGGTGAAAAGGAAAAAGTCAGTGAAGAAGATTACAAATAAAAAAAAATTAAAGTAACAATTAAGTTTCGCAATGAAGTGCACCATAGTATAAAAGTTCAATTTAGCAATATAGCATTAAGGGTATAGTGAGTAAGTTAAGTTAGCGGTAGAGCACTACATGAAAAAACTTCCTCTGCCAATCTCCTGCCTCCCAACACCACCCTCTGTATTTCCTGAGACATTCACTAGCATACTTGTCTCGCTGCTCCACCTCCACCAGCGTCTTCATGTGATCTTCAAGATAAAGTACACTTAATAAAACCAGTATATTTCTTTACATTCATTTTTATTATACTGTATATTATTAGATTTTATACATTACTTTTTATTTATAAATTACATTTTTCTTATTTGAAAAATAACCAAATAATTGGTTTTATGGGGAACTGGAACAGACAAACAGTATTAACATTCATTTTAATGGGAAAATTTGATTTGATCTATGAGTAACATGAGTCACGAGCTCGGTCACAGAATGAATTAAACTAAACTAAAAGGTTCAAATGTTGTATATAATATATATATATAAATCTCCTCTTATATATTACATATATATATCTTTATATATATATATATATATATTTTTCAATATATATATATATATATATATATATATATATAAATTTCTGACTTACATTTGTCAGGATCAACCCAGGTCTTTCAGGTGGAAGGCAAGGGCGCTATCCACTAGCCATACAAGTCTAAAAGAATTGGAACCTGAAAGCAACTGCAAATAAATTACCAGGGAATTCTAACTGCTTGCATAAGACGTATGGCCTAGTGGATAGCGGTTTAATTTTTATCATTTTGTTTGAGCTCATTAATTTAATTGCCCTTTGGGATCATCTCAGGAAGTGAAAGTAATTATACAACAATACCGTTGATAGATAAGATGAGGTGTGTACAAGCACAGATATGTAAGGTTTTTACAGTGTATGCGTAAAATATCGCCTAAAGATGCCCCGGAGCGCGCGCTTTCACGCTGTCGTTCAGTTCTAATAAAGAGAATAGCTGAATCTAGAAGAGCCTCTTGAAAGAAAGGGGGTTTAGCTTGGTGGCCTCGTTTAAAATCAAGGCCAGTGTGGATTAGCACGTAGAGGACAGGGCACGATGAAAAGCAGAACTCCACAGAGTAGTTGAGATTTGAGTAGTAGTAGTAACAGGAAGGGAAACTCTTTGAAATATAATATAAGAGGAAATATTTTCTTCGTTTTAGAGCATGCTTTATTCCCAGTTTTACAAGAGGAGAAGAGAAGTCTTCTTCTTTTGAAGGACTTTGATTTGCGGACAACCGAGCGGCGTTCCTGTGGACTGCTGTTCCGGGCGATGGCAGAGCTGTATACAGATATAGAGAGGGAAACTGGAGACCTCTTCATTCACTACTTCATCATTATCATCAGCTCTCCCGGCGATGAATGGCCTTCATCAATAGCCTTCATCAGTGTCCTAAATCGTGTTATGAATAGCCCCGCTCGAACCTTCCATTCACGTTTATTTTCAACCGGGCTAATCTGAAGTGACGTTTGCCGAGTTACGCATGTTGATTACATTCTTTCCCTGGCTGTTTGGATAGCAAAATCATGACTGACATTCTAAGCCTTCTGAGGACCAAAGTAGATTAGAGTGTAAGTAGCTGAGAAATTCCCCGCTACTGTTTAGATTCGTGGAGTGAAATGGTTAGAAACTGAGATATATATATATATATATATATATATATATATATATATATATATATATATATATATATATATATATATATATATATATATATATATATATATATATATATATATATATATATATATATATATATATATATATATATATATATATATATATATATATATATTCTTATACATATACATTATCTTTCAAAGAAAATATACATGGGCTATATATATCTCTCTCTCTCTCTCTAAATCTATATGTCTCTCTCTCTCTCTCTCTCTCTTTTAGATCTCTATAAAATTGGATTTAAATTATGCTATAATATATTAAAGTAATCTTTCACATAATTTATTCAGTGGCATTCGTATTTTTTTTTTTTTATCTAAACGATCTTCCTCACAGCACTTTATCCCCTTTTCCTGTGCCTTTTGATGTATATTATAACTCAGTAAAGGAAATTTAATCATAGTACTATGAATCCTATTTAATTCATATATACTGATATATATATAATCAGATATATATATGCATATACAGATATATACCAACCGAAAAATTCTATATGCATGTAGATTATAATACATTCCAACTTTTCCTGTAATTGTACTTTCAGTGTGGAAGACAGAAAATTTCCAAGAAGGGACCCCAGGCAGAAAAACTATATTAAACTTGGCACCATAAAAATCAGGCACTTGTTTAACGTAAGTGAAAGTGGGAAGAATAGGAGAGGTGGAAAGAGAAAGAATATATGCAAAAAGGCAACGCGAAAGGATTAGAGATAAGTGGGGAGATTTTTATGAAAAATAATGTCCAAATTTCCCTAGTGGTTTTGGCCGCGGATAAGAAAAAAATGTTTGGCGATGGAAAACCCAGTTTGAAAAATTACACATCTTCTTGACAAAGGGTCATGAGAATTAAATGTCAATGAATGTTTTTCAATGTCCTCGAGACAGGTTCTTATTTTTTTGATTGATGATAGCAGATTCCAGCATTTTTCTTTTTTTGCAAATATGTTACTCTTGAAAACCAACTTTGTGTTCATGTTTTCAATAGTTAATGACAGCCCTGTCTTTCTAAAATTGTAATATAAATTCAAAACATCTTCTTACCATATAGATAAAAATGAAGATAACTAGTTTATTAATTTAAAACTATCTGCCCTATCATTGCTGTTATTAATAATTTCAGTGAGTATCTTGTAATATCCGGCTTCTTCCCCTTTAAAATTTAAGTATAATTAACGTTAAAACCCATGGATTTGGGATAATGGAAAATGATAGGATTATTAGAACTGAGTTGCAATACTGGTCCCTTTGGATGTTTTCATCGTATGGGTTTATTTTGATGGCATGGAAATCTATTTGTCTGTTGTTTGTGGGACAATCATCTGGCCTATATTTTATTGCTTTTGACTCAAACAAAACCTCTCGATAATGTGTTTTGGATTGGCAGTTGCGTTAGGTGTTGGTCAGATCGTGTTAAATTCTTGATCAGGTACTCATTTGAACATATTCCATAAGTCCTCTGAGGAATAGGTTGCACCCTACATGATTTTTACGGAGACGTCAGTGGAGAGATTATTGAAATGAATGTTAGGAATCAGCGAAGGTGGGTTTTTATATTGACTGTAAATTTCCGCATAACTTGTTATTGTTTTCTTAAATACAGTACAAAAAAAACAAGAGTTTTCCGTGAAACCCATTCTGTTTTTAAATTTTATGGTCGGAACTTTCTTTTAGCCTATTAAAAAATTCCTTCCAGCCCCCAGCTATTGTCCTCTAAGGAAGGAAAGATACAAAAATTCGAGCCAGATCACAAAAATATTTGATGACGACAAAACTGTTTCACAAATATTCCATGCACAAGTTTGCTAAATTGCCATTGACTTCTTGTAACAGATGCCCAAACCTTTGTTTGTAAAAAGCAGTTACCGTTGTTGATGGATTTGTTCTTGGTTCTGCAGGCAAAGTTTTATCTATGTAAGTGAAAATGGTCTTCTATGGTTGCAACACTGGCTGATGAACTAAAATAGGTGCTGTCCAAAAATTGCAGGACTTTAGTAAATAATGAATCGACTCTAGTGCCTGAGCCCAGGGATCAGGCTATTGCACTGGGATAGTGCCTATTAACATAAAACCAACCCCAAACTCCCTCTCCACCCGAGTTGGGGCCACGGAGAATCGGGCAATGGTTAATAATGGCCCAGCAGGAAACCCCAAACCCCCCATCTCTAACTTACAGGGACGGTAAGGTCGTGCTTTGAGCAGAAATCTTTTGACAAGTGGAGGGAAATGTTATTTAGAAGAATTGACACTGGTTGGTGCTTAGTCTCACACATCTGAATGCAATGTGATGCCTAGTTTGAATATAAAAAGAAATTACATGAAACGGTTCATCCGTAATAGCCATCCTCATTACCTGTCTGACAAATGTCGCAGATGACGCGAATAGTATTTTCCTTGGAAAATATTCCGACGGAGAGAATAAATATTTTCCCTATTTCAATTTCAATTTGGATTAGGAAGAATAGCATGTAATTTTATGTTTTTGTTGTTTATTTTACCTTGTTGATCTGTATTATTTTCTGATTTTTTTGCGTGCCTATTTCCAATAGGCAAATAAAATCATTTTTTTTTCCTCTTCCAAAAGGGAAAATAAAGTTCGTTGGTGATAGAATTTATTGGCATTGTTCCGTATTCTAGTAAGTTCAGTCTGTTTAATAATTTTCGACTATTTTTGTGAAAGATTCATTTGTTACAGGTGTACAACTGGGCTAGAATTGTAGTAAAGTTCTTAGATTTCTGTTGATTTGTTATCCTGGTAATTAAAAGATCACTAAATTCAAATCGTAAAGAAATGTCCGTTTTCGGTCCCGATAAAATTTTTTTAACAAAAGCGGAAACTGGAAAAATTGTGGAGCTCTTAGAGAATAAATTATTTGCTTAATAGAAAGGAAAAACAGCCTCGAAATACATCTCCGTACCTTCCTCTCCTATTTTTCCTCCACCTTGTTCGCTTTCACCACCCAGTAGTTTTGTTTTGGAGTAGGGTAATTGGCTTTTAATTTCTTCGTGCGTGTAAGTAGAAATTATTTACTGTGTGTCGTAAACTGAAAATAGTTCATAATTATGTCTTTCAGAAAAGATTATGTCTTTCAGAGAAGATTAAATCCTTTAAAAGTCTTTTGCTTCCTGTTGGATGCGCTCTCTCTCTCTCTCTCTCTCTCTCTCTCTCTCTCTCTCTCTCTCTCTCTCTCTCTCTCTCTCTCTCAGGGCTATTTCACTTAATCTCACAATTTTGGTTTCGTCATATTATATCCTTAATTTCATTCGTTTCATTTTATGTCAAAGATCTTCATCTCTCATTTTTCCCTACATTTAGTTCTCTCCGAACAAATTCTCATTCACCTACGCACACCCACTCTCACATAACACGTACGCGGAGAGAGAGAGAGAGAGAGAGAGAGAGAGAGAGAGAGAGAGAGAGAGAGAGAGAGAGAGAGGACAGGAGGTGTGATTTAACACTTCATTTGACAGTGATTAGGTGTGTAATTAGATCTGTGGCACTGGGGAAGAAGAGTCAGGTATTAAGGCCCTTTAAGGTTCTCTCTTTCCCTCCTTTCTGCCTTTGCTGAATATTCAGGTTTTATCACACACACACATATATATATATGTATATATATGTATTATATATATAAATATATATGTATATGTATGTATTATGTATGTTTATATATATGCCTGTGTTTGTGTTTGTATTTTATTTATTTTTTTCTGATTCCTGGCAACTTGTAATTAAGACGTAAATCCAAATGGTAAGTAAATAAGGGAGCCATTTCCTTCAACTCATGTATGATAGTAAGAGCGGGTTACCTAATAATCTACTAAGCCGTACCTAGCTCTTGCCATCTTGCGTGGGTTTGAATCCCACCACAGAAGGAAGAGTTTTTTTATTCGCTCGTATATCTCATCTAGATTCAAGGCTGGTTGTGTGATAAGTGTATTCAAAAGTGTGAATAAAACCGTAAATTTAAGAGATGTTTGTGGCCATTCTAAATACTTATTGCTGTAAGGGATCAGTAGATTTCCCGTGTGATTTACTGTTTGTATTCAAGTCGAATATACATGCATACATACATACATATATATATATATATATATATATATATATATATATATATATATATATATATATATATATATATATATATATATTATATATATATATATATCTATAAATAAACAAAATTTGTGTCCCTAAGAATTTTGGTGTGACAGTTGACAGGGGCATACCATCCCTTGCTGACCACATTTTCCCTTAGTTATTTCTCTTTGTTCGTTCCGTGTAAATTAGTTTTCAAGCCATGGCACTGGCTTTAGTTTCATTTAAAAATTGATTAGTTGTAATTTATCGAAGTATGTTCAGAGGAACAAAACAAAATAAAAGGTCAAAATTAAAAAAAACTGGTGTTTGGTGAAAACAAATGTTTTCTAGACTGCTGTAAAAATAATTGCCAAAAATAAAGTTTTAGATATACATAATTTTTGTTGTGCCAAGCAAACCTCTGGTAAATTGCCTTCCTATTGACGTATAGTTTATTTCTAATGATGCTATTTACTGCCTAGTGCAAATATGAGAAGAGAGATAAAAAACTTTTTCTCTGCTGAGAACTTACTTAACGCTATGCAGAATTTCTTTTAATTGTCTTTGTACACTTGTTATCATTCTTGGATATTCATTTTGGTGTAATTTGTAAAGATCTTCGTAATTTTTTGCAGTATGTTAAAAAAATGTAAAATAAAAAGTAAGCTCCAAAATGAATAGTTAAGGTAAAAAAAATTGGTAAAAAAACAAAATGTGTTATAAATATAAAGTTTTTCGAATCGCGCATACAGTAGTTTCGATTAATAGCCTTTCCCGTGATGAATAGCTTATTGTTGTTTATATTATTCATTGTGCAGTAACGCGTTTTGCTGTCATTTTTATGGTATGGGTATACAGTATTTTTACTAAAAATTATTGTATTATAACGGAGTTTGTTTTCACTTAATGCACTGAGGATTATTTTTGCCTTTTACCGAATTATTTTTACGTACATTTGGTAACATTCAGGAAGCTTCGTACTGAAACAATTGCAAAATGGTTTAAATCTGGCCGTCATCTTCGACGACACTATTATATACCTATATACTGTATGTATATATATATATATATATATATATATATATATATATATATATATATATATATATATATATATATATATATATATATATATACATATACATACATACATACATAGGCTAAAACATTGATTTCTCACACATGAAAATAACATTCCATTAAATGTCTATGCGAAAATGAATTTAACGTTATGCATTTATTTTATAAACAGCCACCGTGTTTATTAGAAGTATATTCAGTAATGTTTTTAAAGCACCGGGACAGGCATCACAGATGCTTAAGATAATACTGCACCTATAAGTTCATGCACGTCACACTGAAAATTGCCATGCATAAAAGTGGTCCCCTAAACTGAACACGGTATCGATCATTGCAAAGTGACAATGTAACAAGCAAGCCAAAGTACCTCGGATATACGAGAGAGGGGGAGAGAGAGATTGTTCTCTTTAAAGAGTCATGGACCAACCAGCTTAAAGTAAGTTGCTATGCTGTCATGTGTCCAGTTGACCTCGGTGGGATGATGTACAGAGGTCGGCGTGTTTCGTTTTGTTGTGTACTTGTCACTGAATGTAATGGAAATCAGTCTTTTATTCCACATGTGGACTTTTGTGTTTCTGTTTATGGCTGTGTTTATATATATATATATATATAATATATATATATATATATATATATATATATATATATATATATATATATATATATATATATATATATATATATATATATATATAATATATATATATATATATATATATATATATATATATATATAGTATATATATATATATATATATATATATATATATATATATATATATATCTATCTATATATATATATATATATATATATATATATATATATATATATATATATATATATATATATATATATATATATATATATATATATATATATTATCTGACCCAACCTGGGTTGATTTATCTGGCTTTAAACACACACTACACTCACTTGAATATATAGTTAAACTCATGAAAAGAAGTAAGTTAGCATTATATTAAATGGTTTCCAAAAGAAATGCAAGATTTCACTAATTAGGTTTTATTACAAGGATCAGAAGGATATTGCAAAGGGAGCTCCTCACTAGCTCCTTGGCACTGATTACGTTACTTACAAAACAAAAAGTGCCAATATCGAGGATTTTACGATCTATGGTAGAATTTCTTAACTCTAGAATTAATTGTTTCTGAAATAGATATCACTGTAGGGGAAGCTCTTAAAGATAAGTAAATGTACAGATTTTGGCCACGTAGGCATATAAGTCTTCAGGAATGAATCTTGAAGTGATCTTCCACGTCGGGAATTCAGGAATTGGCGCCGTGGGCGAACAGGTAGATACACAGAATCAAACGCCTATTCTGCAAGACAAACTTACTGTCACTTTGGGGCAAAGAAAACATTTCTTGGTCACTTAGGGAATGCTGAAGGCTGAGAGGGAGCAATATATAATAGCAAAGGCTTCGAAATGCTTGTGTTACTTGAAATGAAAATTTTAACACTTCACTTATTTTCTCAGAACTCTAAGGGGCAGAAATATAAGAAAGAATGAAAATTATAGTGGAAGACTGGGTGTTGTAAACTCCAAAATCCAGACTATGCCTTTCCAATAGGATACACTGCCTTGATATGTAGGCCAGACTTTGCAGTAAGGCAAGGGACTTGATGGGACTATGTGCACGACAAAGGTTTTACTGGGTCAGAAAGGGGAAGGGCGGTTGGAGACCGACCTGGCAAGGACTCTACTCTGATGCTAGCTTGTAACGAACTCTCTGTGTGACCCCTGGTCAGGTCCTCATATAGTTTCTGGTCCAGCCTCCAAGTCTTTGTCCCTCATGTGGCGTTTGTCCGTTAACTTGCTGGCCTCCATGTTTTTTGCAGCATCGGCAGGAGTGGTGCTGGAACAAGGAGAAGAATGAGAACACCCAGGGGAAATCAAAGTTTGACAAAAGCAGGATTTAAGGCTTAGAGAGGGAGGGCAGAGTTTTGTCATGAAGGTTCGGAGAATTTAGCGAGTGCTAATGTCAGGGTTGTTTTGGTCACTCCCTGCTTCTTGGTTCTGGGTGGTCAGGGTTTGACACACCATTTGTACTTTAATGTTTCTTCGTTTAAATTAAATTTTAAAAAGTGAGTGGAAGACATTTTGCACCTATGTGCTTAATTGCTAGACCGGATATTTTAACCTTCAAGCTTATCATTTTATTGATACAGCGTTCAGCTACTGCAATTTTAACAATCTGCCAGTAAACTGGCTAGCATGGTGTGCTGTTTTGCATGTATATACATGGCACTAGTATGACCAAAGATTTTTAATGTACAGTTAGAGTAAGGTTGAAAGAACAGTTTGGGTCACCCTAATATACTCTACTAGTTATAAGTTCAAAGTCGCAAGGGGATGAAGAGGAAGAAAAGAGCAGTGGATGGCACCTAAGCTCTGGATTAGGACCAAACACAGTGGAAGTGAAGATTTAGCGTTACAGGATCTGATTACGGGAGACACTCTGGGATAGTTTCAGGACAGCGCGTCAGCTATCCTATTATCTGTTCCCTTGATATTCTCTAGTTTCCAGTTACAGTCTTGCATGTCCAGACTCCATCTCATTAAGTGTTTATTTTGATTTCTGAACATGGTGAGGTATTTTAGCAGATTATGATCCATGTAGACTGTGAGTTGGAACTTATGATCGGCATGGTAAGCCTCATAATGCCTCATAGTGAGTACCATTCCCAGGATTTCTTTCTAAATTGTACTGTATCGAGTTTCTGCTGGCTTTAGTTTTTGGAGTATATAGGCTATAGGATGACAAATGCCATCTTTGACTTAGAACATTACGGCACCCATTCCAATATCACTGGCATCTCTTACTCAGAAGTGTGTAGGACAGGTTTACTGATTAGCACAGCACTCAGATTATCATAGGCTTTCTCATATTCTGGAGTACACTTAAATGTTCTGTTGCCTTTGAAGAAACTAGTTATAGGGGCAGCTGCTTCTGAGAAATTTGGGATGAATCATCTGAAATATTGTACCATACCTACAGATCTTTGTGCTCCTTTCATTGTTGTTGGGTATGGCATGTCCCTTATAGCTGATATGTTTTCCATTTCCTACTGTGTGCCATAAGTATGTGATTTTAGCTGCGCTGAAGTGACACTTTTTAAAGTTAACAACTAACTTTGCCTTTTGGAGAGCAGCTAAAACTTTCTCCATGATGTTAAGATGTTCTTCCCACATATTGCCAAATATAACTATGTCATCTAAGTGGACGACATAGTTTTCAGTGTCTGCAAGAACTTGATTCATTAATTGCTGAAAACAGCTGGGAGCATTTTTCAGCCCGAAAGGCATTACGTTATACTGGAAAAAACATCCAGCATTCCTCCGCTAGGGGTACTTGCCAATATCCTTTCTCTAAATCAATCTTAATGAGAAAGAGCGTGGTTCCTAGCCATTCTAAGCATACTTCAATGCGTGAGAGATAATACGGCTCTGGTTTGATGACTGTTGAGTTTTCTGAAATCAATGCAGAGCCGATCTCCTCCACCTTCTTTAGGTACTAGTATAAATGGTGAGGACCAGGGGCTCTGGCCCTTTTCAATCAATCCCTATTCCAGTTGCAGATCAACCTGTTTTTTTAATTCATTCCGCCTTCTGCAGATTTACCCTATAGCATCCCTGAGCTATAGGTCTGGTACTCTCTTCTAGGCCTATCATGTGTTGCAAGACGTCCGTACATCCCAGACGGTCTTTAGTTACTTCAGGATATTTTAGCAACAGATTTCTTATGTCTTGGCATTTTTCATCTTCAAGACCTGGGGGGATGCACTACAATTGGACTATCTCCTTGGAGTTAGCTGTAGGGGTAGGTATCACAGTAATGTTGCTCACTACAGCTCTTGGGACTGGGTTTGAGTTGGTTGTCTCCTCCTCCTTCTCCTCCCTTGTTTTGTCTGGCTTGAGCAAGTTGATGTGCGGCCATTTTGCTCTTGTGTGTCCACAATTGACCAAATAATTCAACATTACCTTTTTATACCAGTATCTTATGGGGCCCAGTGAACTAGGTTTCTAGGGGCCAACTCAAAGCTTCTCGTAGTGGCTTCTTTGTCAAGCCGTGGTTTGACTTATTTTTGCACTGCCACCTCCGTTGCTTGCGCCACTGCCCATGCAAGCCACAGTTTATTTTGTGTTTCTGGGAGTTCTTTTACCCATCTTGTTTTACTTGGTTTTGCCTAAGCTTCATGCAGTATATCTATAGGCCCTCTCATCGAGTGGATGTACAGCAGTTCAAAGGTGCTATACCCCATGGTTTCTGATGGGTTGTGATGGAGCACAAACAGTGCACTGGTAGATAGTCTTCCTATGTTCCCCACTTTTGTGCTGGAGCTTGGATAAGGTAGAAGTGAGTGATTGATGAAACTTCTCAATTATTCCCTGCCTCTCAGGATGGTATGGAATAGAGTGAACGTGTTTGATTCCATGACTTGTCATACTATTGAGGAATTCCTTCAACTTGAAGTGATGTCCATTGTCACTTTGGACAGTGGCTGGAAATCTGAATCGACAAAACAAATGCAGTAGCGCTTTGATAGTGGCATTAGAGGTCTCATGCCTGGCTGGAATGGCCTTGGGATACCTAGTAAGCCGATCAATAATCGTGAGGCATTGGGCATTCCCTGTCTTGGTTCTTGTGCATCCTTGAGGCATATCATAGTCTTCGATGGTGTCCCTGGAAGGGGACACCAGCTGACGGGATGGTCTGTATGTTCGCCTTAGGTACTACTTCATTTAGATTTCCCACTGTTTGACAGTTGGAGAAAAAGGATACATATGCTTTGACCTACTTCCTTAATCCCACCCAATAAAACTTGTCTGACAGGGCCTTGGTGGTTCGAGTGACACCATAGTGTCCACTGATTCCATTTGTAGTTTGTTCGGCACCACTATTCATTGATGCATAATATGAGTGGGTTCTTTCAGTTCCCTGTCCATTCAGTATAACACATCTTCTAACAGGTGGTGGAGAGGTCAGTGATGTTGGTTTGATAATTTTGGTCCTCTTCCCTGATAACTTGTAGTTTAGGATCTTCAGCTGGGGCAGTGATCAGATTATTCCTACGTAGTTCAGGGATTGTGGCTTTGTCTCACGTGATTAGGAGAGTGGTTGCCGGTACGGGCTGTTTTGGACTAAAGTCCGTGTTGATGACTGCCAGAGCCATGGGATGTCGCCTAACGACATGTCCGTGGTAGAGGTTCATTTGGTTAAAGGGTTGGTTGGTCAGCGGAGTCTCCCATCAATATTGCTGTCATACATCACAGCAGTATCATGGGAACCCTCCATTGCAGGAAATCTTGTCCTAGAAGCAAGGAGTATCCTGTAGTTAGGGTTTCAGTTACCCCAAATCTATGTTCTCTCATACAAAAAGGGTTGTTGTTCATTGCAGTCAAGTGAACTGTAGGGAGATCCATAGAATGACCCTTGAACCAGCATATCGTGATTTGTTCTTCCTCCCGGACAGGAGTGCTGGGCAGTACTTGGTTGTGTGTCACGAGGCTTTTCTCGGAGCCTATATCAATGACATTCGATAGGGAGCTACAGCCATGTCATCTAGCTAAACCATTCAGTAGTCCATTGAGGTTCGATGGCTACTTGCACAGCCCTTGGAGAGGTGTGCTTGGGGCAATTTACATATTTGTTGGACATATGTCCTTTATTGTGGCAGTCTTTGCAAACTTCATTACTGTAGTATTGCTTATATGGTGCCCTGGAGGTTGAGGGGTTAGGCTTAGGTTGAGCTTCTGCTGCAGCAGAAGCACCCTGGTTATTTGTGGGTTTCGAGTAAGGTTTTTTGGCAGCCTTCTGGTTAATACCTGGCTTAACCCTTAAGGGACGGTATAATTTATCAATGTGCAGCACCCCAGACTGGGGAAACTTTGAGGTCGGCAAAATAAAAAAAAAAATCACATCAATGGAAAGAGAATGACACATAGGCTACATTCACGCTGTATAAATAAAAAAATTCTAAACAATTTTCCCTACCTTCCATGAGAAGTTGAAAATGACTATTTACAACCCCTTGTGGGGCCTCATTTACAAGACAATCGTAAATTTTACCAACTTATATATTTTTTTTTTCTGATAAATAAGTTTTTTGGATTTTGTAAAATTATTATTACTGCTCACACAATATCAAAACAGATAAGAAATAAAAGCAGTAACAAATTTTTTGCATATTTGTTGTAAAATATTCACGTAAGTTTACAAGAAGGAAGATTCAGTAACTTTTTTTTTACTTTTACATGCTTTTTCTAATATTTCTTTGCAATTTTCTTTGTAAAATTACATTTACAACCGACATACTATCGTAAAAGACAAAAAAAAAAAAAAACAGCAACCTTCGTATATTTACAAGCAAATTTACAAAAAGACTCATGAGAGAGAGAGATGCAGTACCTTCACCCTTGAAGTCACAAGCATTACTGACACTGTCCTAACTCTCACATCTGTATAAAAGTTGCCATTTGTGAATTTATAGCATATAGAAGTATTGGCACCTTTGTTTCGAATCATTATTACCATAACAGTGGTGCGTAATTTTGCTTCACACTGAAGCGCAATCCATCCACCTCCCCAAACCTGTTTTACTTCACACTGAAGCTCAATCCGCCCACTAAGGGTTAAAGTGGCATTGTTCCGAGCAGTGTCCAACCTTCTTGCTTGCACGCCGAACTTTTAGTTTGCACCCCATTATTGGAATTGGTTTGAGTCACTTTGGGTAAGTTGGTACTATTTTCTGCGTATTGTACTATGTTTTTAATAATGAGTTTCCCTGTCGTCAGCTAAATGGCAGCATTCAGCGATGGTGGTGAGGTGTTTCTCATATACGTAGGTAGAGAGTGTGCTTGGAGTGTAGTGGAAGAAATCCTCCAGCTGCACTCGTTCCAAGAACTCGTTGAGAGTTGTGACATTATGAGCTTCTAGCTAACGTTTGTATTGTCTCCCTTTATGTTAATTCCAATCCGTCCAGTATTGGCCTTTTGCCTTGGGTAAGCTGCACCACCATTGCCTCCAACTGTCTGGTGTGGTTTTGTATACTTTGTTGATAGCCCTCCGGACTATAGCAAGATCTTGTTCCATGGCTGTCAAAGGATGAAGCACAACTAAACCTTTACCACCCATATGTTTATTTAATATTAAGGCTATCTTCGTGGTATTGGGGGCGAAATTCTCGAAGACTTTCTCTATGTGATCCAGTCATGTGTCAGGTTAATTGTCTGACCATTTCTGGATAAGGGTACGCATGCTTAAGAGGGTTGACTTGTGGGTAGCAGAAGTAGGATTCTTGACCTTATGTTGGGAGAATGCCATGGTGTTCGCGTGGTGGGCTTGCTCAATTGCTAGATCATGGGCGCACTGTTCTTCCCTTGCTTGTCTCTCTGCTTTGGCAAGAGCGACTGTCTCTCAAGCTAGGCTTAGCTCGTGTCGGCATTGCTTCTCCACTTTTTCCTTTTTGGTCAGCAAGCGTGGCTTTCTCTCAAGCCAGGTCTAACTCATGTTGGCGTTGCTTCTCCTCCTTCTCCTCCTGTTCCCTTCTTGCTGCTTCTCTCTCCTCCTGAGTGTCTACCCAGGTATTTAGTGATTCCTCTTAGGTTCCTCTCCTGCCTCAGCGTTGGAAGGTTCGATAGTCTTCTGCATTGGTAGACATGATGCTGTTTGAGAGGTACACCAATGAATACTAAACCTTACAGTCCCTGCACGGGAGAGGCTAGAATGAGCGCCATGGAAATGGCACTGATTCAAGTACGATGGTTGGAGTGTAGAACAGCCTTGGTAATATGAAGTGAGGACCAAGATGGACCCACAGGTTGTGAGTCTGCAGAGCCACCAGGGTAGAAAGAAGGAAAGGAGTGCCAAGACAGGTCCTCAGTTTGAGAGACTAAAGGAATCGCCAAGGCAAGGTATAGGAAAGATGAAAGAAAGAAAACCCACTGGTTGGTCCGAAAGGAGGTAAGAGTGCTCACACTAACGTGTGTGGCAATAAGCCAAATGCTTGGTAGTGGCTCTGGTGGTGATACCAGAGACTGAATGGTGGGGAGTGCCAGTGAGGGTGGCACTCATGGTGAGTTTTGATAGTTTGCTTCCAGTTGCAATTAGCAGACGTGAAAGGTAGCACTCAATGTGCGTCGTTTCTGTTGGGGAAATCCAGTGGCATACACCATCATCATTAGGGTTTTAAGTTTTCTAGCTACTCACTATATGGAACATCACGAGTGCAGGGGTTTTGTTCTAAGGAATGGGTTTTATGGCACAAATGGTGTGTAGTTTTGTGCTCAGAAGGAGCAGGGTTTTTAAGGGTCCCGTAGGGCGTTGGTTGGTTCACAATGAACAGGGTGGAGTGTTCAGAGAAAATGTGTGGCACTCGAAAGTTCAGACTCGTCCCATAAGGTTGAGTGTGGCAGTTTATTAGTTCCAAAGAACAGGCTTTATTGATTTCAAAGAACAGGCTTTATTAGTTCTGAAGAACAGGTTATTTGTGAGTTGCCCAAGCCTGGACAAGGCTGGCTATAGTGTGAACACTAGGGTGTTCAGTGGAACATGGTTCTAGTATAGACAGAGTCGATTTCAGGACATTCAAAAGAACAGTAAGAACTTGCACACTGACAAAACCAGCTACTGTACAAGTTGGTATTATGGTTTTTTGGTAAAGTTTTGTTGTGCTATGATGGCATGAATGATGAACTGTAGGCTACTCATGTTGTTAGTTTTGTAGAACGTATTCTTGAGATGCAGACATGTGCAAGACGTAGATTAATGGGTTTGTTGGGTATTTTTATTTCGACAAATCGGCTTGTAAGTTCGTTCCTGACAGTCCCACATCAAGAAGCCATGAAAACACGGTACTTTTAAGTAATGCAGTTTGGTTAAGTTATAAATTCTGGTAGAGTCCTAATAAGTGGCTTTATTCGTAATAGTGTTTGGAATATAGGTTATGGTTGCAAAGTGTATAGGCTGTACCCTATATAAATTTCACAAAGTAGGATTTAGGTGACAAGAACAAATAATATCTTACTCGTACCCACTGTACATAATAGCTCTCAAGTGAGTATATGTAAATAATGCCAAATTTTAATCTACGATGGGTAATAATGCAAACTTCACACTTTCTTCCACTAAGAATTGAATTGTGCAAAATGTGACATGTGACAGCAGTATTTAGGTTAATGCAAAACAGGCTGATGGCTGAGACTGTGAATACTATGAGCTTTCTTCATTGACATGAACTTTCTTCGCAAATGGTTACATTAATATTATTTGTATTACTGTGAGTATGATGCAGAGTAACAGTGGTTAACTTGAACAAGTAGAGATGTTGTAGAACAAATAAAACCAAAAAGTACAAATTGGTTACTGAGTGTATATGTATGTGCAAGGCAATGCACATGTGCTGACGGCCTGCCTAACAGAGGTTACCAGATACCTCCTCCTAACTAAGGCTGTCGTAAGATTTCAGAGGGAATTCTTATACTTTCCCAGACTTTTAACATTTGTTATCACTTCACTGTCTAGCTAGTTCCTAACCACTAGAGACATTTATTCTCATTAGAGCATGCACTAAAGATAAATACAGCTAAATGCACATCTGGCAATAAGCTTTCTTTTGCTCCCTGGGTGAGGTTTGACATACACTGATGCTGCCACATTCTGACATACTTAGCCAGCAAAAGCTGATTAGCTATTCTACTGAAATTGCAGATAATTTTGCACAGTTCAGTCATGCAACAAATAATGCAAGATTGCAATGATACTGGCAAGGTCGCCACTTTCACGAGCCTAACTTAGGATTTATTTATCTAGCCCTAGTAACATTCTAAATTCACCTGACTACTTAGTTAAACTCCTGAAAAGAAGTAAGTTGATGTTGAATTAAAATGATTTTCAAAAGAAATGCAAGACTTCACTAATTAGGTTTTATTACAAAGAGCAGAAGGATATTGCAAAGGAAGCTACTCACTAGTTCCTTGGCACTGACATTACGTTACTCACAAAACAAAGAGTGCCAATATCAAAGATTTTAAGATCTACGGTAAAGTTCTTAATTATAGAATTAATTAGTTCTGAAATAAAAATCACTGTGTGGAAACCTCTAAGGATAAGTAAATGTACAGATTTCTGCCATTAGGCATATAAGTATTCTGGAATGAATCTTGAAGTGATCTTCCACATTGGGAATTCAGGGATTGGCACTGTGGGCAAACAGGTAGGCAGACGGCATCAAATGCCTATTCTGCAAGACAAACTTACAGTAAATTGATGCAAATTAAACAATTTCTCGGTCACTTAGGAAATGCTGAAGGCTGAGAGGGAACAATAGGTAATAGCAAAGACTACAAGATGCTTACGT
>NC_089753.1:72076896-72092539 GCF_040412425.1 Macrobrachium rosenbergii | reverse complement strand
CCCCCTCTATTTTAAGCACATGAGAAGAGCCAGTTCCACAGCATAAGTACGTGTCAAAATATTTAGTTTAGGTTTATGCTAAGTGCGAAAAGTGACTGCAATCAGCGTTAGGTAATTGATAGACCACGTGCATGCCAAATTAGTTCATGAGAAGAGAGAGCGTATTAACAATTCCACAAGATTTTTGTGCTATCGCATGCTAGCTGCATGTTTTACGAATAGGAAGCTAGGGAGTAACTCAGTCGAAGAGTTAAATAAAACGAATAGAGCCCCTATTCCAGATAGGCACACTGTAGGCGACCACCAAGGCTTTGACTCCAGCTATTTTTGCATCGCTGGATTTCTCTCTCTCTCTCTCTCTCTCTCTCTCTCTCTCTCTCTCTCTCTCTCTCTCTCTCTCTCTCTCTCTCGCTTAGTCGATTGGAAAAGCTAAGAAGTATTTAGGGATCTAAATTTTCGCTCTCAAGATGAGAGAATATTAAATTTCGACACGGAATCTTCAATTCCAGGCCACGTGGGCCCATACCTGGCCGTCAGCCAACTCTGATTTGTGAGTTCCATTAGAAATTCCGTTATTATAAAAACCGCACACATAGCGCTCATATATAACCTTTCTTTTGCTCGCTAATTTTTATCCATACGTCCATGCACCTCGCCGCATTGTTTAAAGTAATAAACCTTTTATTCTCTAACTGAGTAGGATATCCTTCGGCTAGCCAGTAGTATTCCTGGAAATTTGTTTATCGACAAATATATCGGCAAGTATTTCCTCGTTCATTCATTATGCGCGAGGCCCGAGCGTGGGAAAAAGGGTAGGCAGGTAAAAGGCCAGACACGCAGTCAAGACGAACCACCGCCCCGCCCCGCCCCCACGCATGACTCATTCATTTGTCGGCATATGTCACGAGACCAGATGTAATCACTTGAGTACAATTGTTAGTCATGTGCGACCTAAGGTTTGTTTTGATAACGGAGAAAACAATTGTTTTCCCTCCCAACACATTATAAGATTAAGCATTTTTGTTTTACCTTTGTGCGTTGGAAATTTTAATATTCAATAGGATCGATGTACTGCTTTCATTACACCACAATTACATTATTTAGCAACGCGAAGAAAAATTTCTTTACACCATAAGTGTATAACCCCATAAGCGGCGCCCCCCCTTTTTTTTTCTTTTAGTTCTGCAGCGTCTCTCTGCAACATAAAATATACATAAAGACTTACGTTAGCTTGGGCTAAAATTTCGTTCATTAAGAACCACTTAGTCCATTCAGACAGATTAATTATTAATAGTCTTTTCAGACACCCTAAGACTAGTCTTATTTAGACGTACTAATTCACATTCATTCTGAACGATTGAGTTTTCAGACACACTGAAATTTGTCTTATTCAGGCATATTAAATTTTAACAGTCCTTTCAGACACCATGCAATTGACTTATTCAGACATACTAATTTTAGTTCATTCTGAACAACTGAGTGTTTCAGACACCTAGAAACTTTTCTTATTCAGACATATTAAATTTTAAGTCTTTTCAGGCACCCTGAATTTTGTCTTATTCAGACATACTAAATTTTCGTTCATTCTGAACAATTGAGAGTTTCAGACACCCTGAAATTTGTCTTATTAAGACATATTACATTTTAACAGTCTTTTCAGACACCCTGAATTTTGTCTTATTCAGACATACTAATTTTCGTATATTCTGAACCACTGAGTGTTTCAGACACCCTGAAATTTGTCTTATTCAGATATTAAATTTTAACAGTCTTTCCCGACACCCTGAAGTTTTTTTTATTCAGATATACTAATTTTCGTACATTCTGAACCATTGAGTGTTTTAGACACCCTGAAACTTGTCTTATTCAGACATATTAAATTGTAACAGTGTTTTCAGACACCCTGAAGTTTGTCTTATTCAGACATAGTAATGTTCGTTCATTCTGAACAATTGAGTGTTTCAGACACCCTGAAATTTTTCTTATTCAGACAGTGCTGAGTCTTTTCAGACAGTGATTTTCAGACAGGTGAATTTGTCTTATTCAGACATATTAAATTTTAACAGTCTTTTCAGACACCCTGAATTTTGTCTTATTCAGACATACTAATTTTCGTTAATTCCGAACAATTGAGTGTTTCAGACACCCTGAAATTTGTTTTATTCAGACATTAAATTTTAACAGAATTTTCAGACACCCAGAAGTTTATCTTATTCAGACAGACTAATGTTCGTTCATTCTGAACAATTGAGCATTTCAGACACCCTGAAATTTTTCTTATTCAGACATATTAAATTTTAACAGTCTTTTCAGACACCCTGAATTTTGTCTTATTCAGACATACTAAATTCAGAATACTAAATTTTCGTTCATTCTGAGCAACTGAGTGTTTCAAACACCCTGAAATTTCCCTTATTCAGACATTAAATTTTAACAGTCTTTTTAGATACCCTGAAGTTTGACTTATTCAGACATACTAATTTTCGTTCATTTTGTACCATTGAGTGTCCCAGACATCCTGACATTTTTCTTATTCAGACATATTAAATTTTAACAGATTTCCAGACACAGTGAAGTTTGTCTTATTCAGAAATATCAATTGACGACAGAATAGCCATTGAATAGTTTCTTAGACACCTGGAAATTGTCTTATTCAGACATATTAAATTGTAACAGTCTTTTCAGACATCAAAATTTTGTCTTATTCAGAACCATACTAAAATTTCTGAATAACTGGAGGGGAGAAATTGTCTTGTTAAGACATATTAAATTTTAACAGTCTTTTCTGACCTTTGAATGGATCTTCAAAAAGTCTCAGGTTTGAGTGGCTAGAACAATTGATTGCCACCAGTGTGACACCCTGAAATTTCCAGCTTATTCAGACATCAAATTTGAAACAGCTCTTTAGACTCACCTGGGAAGTTTGACTTAAGACATACTAATTTTGTTCATTTGAACAATTGAGGTGTTTCCACATGGAATTTGTCTTATTCATCCATTTTTCAGCTTATTCAGACATATTCATTAATTTTTCAAGATTTTCTCACAACTGAGTGAAGTTTGTCTTATTCAGAAATAGTCTTTTTTTGACCAATGAATGTTCCATTGAATATTTCAGATTCAGCCAGACACCCTGAAATTTGTCTTATTCAGACATTATTAAACCTGGCTCATGGACACTAGTTTGTCCTTCAGACATACTGAATTGGGGCAGTCTTTTTAAGACAGTTGGACTTACTAATAATTTTGTTCATTTTGAATAATTGAGTGCCTAGACACTGAAATTTTTTCGATAAAATTTGTCTTATTAAGACATATTAAATTTAACAGTCTTATCACAGGGTCCCTAATTTTTGTTCATTTTCCCAATTGATTGTTGCCTAGACACTTCTGAAATTTGTCTTATTCAGACATATTAATTTTAACAGTCTTTTCAGACACCTGAATTTTTCTTATTCCCCATGGACATACTAATTTTTGTACATTCTGAACAATTGAGTTTTTTCAGTCACTATGGGAATTTGTCTTATTCAGACATTAGGATTTTAGAGTCTTCAGACATATCTTGACTTATTCATCATAAACATGCCTAGTCTTTTCAGACACCCTGAATTTTGTCTTATTCAGACATATCCAAATTTTAAAAATCATTCCAAATACCCTCATTTGTTATTCAGACACTCAAATTTTGCATTTCGTTCGGGGTCCAACCTGATGTCTGACATTTTCTTATTCAGACATTTCCCGATTTTCCGGTCTTTCCAGACACCAGTGAAGTTTGTCTTATTCTGACACCAAATTTTAATCTCTGAACCAGTTGAGTTTGTTAAGACACCTGAAATTTGTCTTATTCAGACAGATTAAATTTAAATTTTACATGTTTGTTCATTTTGACAGTTGAAGTTTGATCCCTGAAATTTGTCTTATTCAGTCCCTTACTTAACAGTCTTTTTTTCAGCATGAAGTTTCTTATTCAGAACTAATTTTTGTTTACAACAACTGAGGTTTCAGATGCCTGAAATTTGTCTTATTTCAAATTTTTGTCTTTTCAGAGCACTGAAGTTTGTCTTATTCAGACTAATGTTTGTTCATTCTGAACAATTTTTCAGTCTGACACCCTGAAATTTGTGAGTCTAGATATATTAAATTTTAAAGCCTTTCAGGACACTGAATTTTGTCTTATTCAGAAATACTAAATTTTCTGCATCAGTCATTCTGAACAATTGACAGGTGGCACTCAAATAATGAAACTTGTATTATAATAATACATATTACAATTTAATAGTCCTTTCAGACACCTGAATTTTTCTTATTCAGACATATTTATTTTTCGAACAGACTTTTTCTGAACCATTGACTGTCTTTCAGAAACCTGAAATTTTTCTTTATTCAGACATTAAATTTTAAGTCTTTTCCGACACCTGAAGTTTGTCTTTATTCAGAAATACCAATTTTCTTACATATTCTGAATCATTGAGTGTTTTAGACACCCTGAAACTTCTCTTATTCAGACATATTGTCTTTTAGACACGCCTGAAATTTACATATTGAATTGCAATGGCCATTCATTCTGAAAAAGTATGGGTCATGGATTGAAATTTTTCTTATTCAGACATATTAAAAATTTTGAAAAGCCTGGGAATGTTTTGTCTTACCCAAACACCATAATAAATTTTCGTTGAATTGAGTTTGTGATTTTTTATTCCAGACACATTAAATTTTCATTTATTCTCAGAGAACTAATTTTGGGCAGTCTGGATGAATGATGCCCTCAGTCTTTTTGTCTTATTCAGACATATTGTTTTAGTGCCTCGCTCACACTGAATTTTTCCAGGGTTGTCGTCTTGATTCAGTCTGAATTTGTCTTGTTCAGACATTATTAAATTTTAACAGTCTTTTCAGACACCCTAGGAGTCTGATTCGTCATATTATTGTTTTTTATCCTGAACAATTGAAGACACCCTGAATCTTGTCTTATTCAGACATTAAATTTTACATTTAAATTGTATACAGTTTTTCTGAACAATGTTTGTTCATTTTGTTTTTCTAGAATTAACAGTCTTTTCAGAATTCTTCTATCTTTTTCCATACTAATGTTATTCTTTCTGAACAATTCAATTTAGCACCTGAAATTTTTCTTATTCAGACATATTAAATTTTAGACCACGTTTTTCAGACACCTGAGGTTTTTCTTATTCAGAGCTGTAAGGGTTATTTATTTCTGAACAATTGAGTCTTTTGTTCTTATTCTGATAACAACTGAGTGTTCATTTTGAACAATTGAGACTCATTCAATTTGTCTACATGACGATTTTCATATTGACAAAGGTTATGTTCTCAATTCAAGATGTCTGTGACATCCGGCCCAACAAAATGAAGATTTCAAGTTCTTTATGTCAGACAGGTTGTGTGTTCTAATGTTGTACCATTGTAGAGAGGGCAGAAAGACAGTTGAAGGAAAGAAAGTCAGGAAAGTGTTTCAGACCATTGTTCATGATTGGCAGCTTTGTTCCTTCTTTCTCCTGCCAGGCCCTCAGCAGTGGGAAGGGCCCTATTAAAAAATGGGACTGACAGTGTTCAACCTAACAGACAGCCCCATTGAAGCAAAGTCCCATCCTGGATGACATTTTGAAGGGAAAGGGGTGCTAATACTAATGCTTTTCCTTTCATTTTCATGTCTCCTTAATTATAATTTTGGAAATAACACCCGACCATTTGAGGAAAGGTTAAGAAAATTGTATTATTCAACCCAGGCCTTATTAGAATTTTAAAATGTCCTCGAACTTAGCTCAGAACTTCTTAATTTTGCCAATCTTAGCTTTTCTCAGCGATAAGATGCCTATGACTACCTTGATGAGTGCTTTTGACATAGTTCCCATGGATAAAAACTCGCCTGAGAATGAACTCCCAGAAACTCACTGAATGGGATCAGAAACCACCCGCGTCTGGGTATTGTAAGAGACCAGGGTACCTTATTGAACAGTGCCAGACATTAAATTTTAACAGTACTTTCCAGAAGGACAGCTATGCAAAGCCTGGCTTGGCCGGGGGAAAATTAGAAAAGAAACCTGTCGATCTTTGGCAAGCAAGGCCACAACACGTCCTAAAGTTCCAACTTTATAGATTCTGAGAAGTCTGCAGCAAATGAGGCTGGTTTTCCCCCATGAAGTTCAATTTTATTAAGCTGCCTGAAACTTGTCTTATTCAGATCACCAGGGCCTATTTACATGCCTGGCACCAATTCGATATCAAATAATATGCTAATATAGTGGATAATAATAATCTTTGATTTTTAGGGGAGGATCACAAATACAGTAAGCCTTATTCATCTTGATTAACATGACAAAAAATGGGGTTTGGAGTATCATGTTTTAAGACTCCTCTTTGACCTCGTCCAATGAGAGTGACCCCTGAATTTGTTCTGATTTATCCAAGAGCAACAGCTCCAAAGCCCCTTCAGACAATTTTTTCATATGACCTTTGACCTGGGTGGTACCAGGTTCTGGCTCCTCTTGAAGAATTGATCCTGAGTTTCAAACAGTTACAGCTGATATTAGCCACTAGTTTTAGCCAGAACAGCTAATCAAACAGACTGAAATATTAATAATAATAATAATAAGGAATAGGTAGGGATAATAATAATAGGATGGAATTCTGGAAGATGACACTTCATTGCAAACCCAATTTCTCAAAACAGACATTATTAGTTCTCCCCTCCTTGCAATTTTTCTCTTTTGCCAGCCCATGAGGGTTTGGAGAACACTTCTGAATGCCACCCAAATTGTTGAAAGTGATTTCAGGCACCCTGGAAATTTGTCTTATGGCAACTCAAGATCATCCGGTTTTGGATGAACATATCTGGTGGGAGCCCCCTTTCTGGATTGACTTTTGGTGCCCATCTCATAACCCGATTGTCAGGGAACATGCATTGCCTCACTTATAGGTCGACATACTATCCCTGTATTTGCAAAAAATGCTGTGTCTGAACAGTTTCGGGTTTCAGAAGGCAATTTGACCATCATGTTCCACATATGCCAGCCTGAAACTTCCACCCTGATAACCATCCAAAGCCAGGGCATCATACGACCTTCTGCAGCACCCTGATCAAAATGAAGAATTAAGGATTTCTGAAAAACCTCCTTACACCCTCTTCTCATCCAACAGTTCCCCTTCTGAAACTCTGGTTATAGTGTTTTCAAGTTGTTTGCTCATCCAAATTCCTCTGCATTTTGCGGCAGGTGTCGGCCAACCCCGCAAGGCCAAGTGGTGGAGATCAGGACCTTCCTGATATTCAACACAGGTGTTTATTGGGATCTGCTTGACCATAGCCCAAGCCAATGAGGAGTTCAGTTTGACACTCAGTACAAATGAAAATCAAATTTGAAAAATTACTCTTCTATTGCTCATTTGGGAGCAATCAAGTACTTGTCCTCAGGACAGGAGCCATCTACCCCTTTGAGACTCAATTTGCTGTGGGTCTCACAAAATGCTTGCAGATGGGGTTCTTGAATTCTTAGTGAACTTCAGCAAGAGGAGGCCAAGTGGCTCCACATGCTTTTCTAATGAAACCCTATTTATTCATTTAGGACAAGCCAGCTGGGTAATCCTCAGCCATCTTCATGTAGATCCCAGGTGTTGGGCATGGTCACAAATACCACCCAACTCTCCAAAAATTCTGGAGGTACTCACCAGGATTGAATATATCACAGCCCTAGACGACTTGCAGAATTGGGCTGATGTCTTATCGGGCAATATTGCTTTCACCAGACTGTTGTTGCAAGATAGATTTGAGTTGCATGGACGGTGTTTTTGCATACCATATTTCTGCAGGACAGGAGGCCGAGCCTATATCATACAGTTACTACAAGGTAAACCCCAACAAGGCCGGATGGATCGAGGCACAGGTCAAGCTCCAACTTGAGCTCGGTTTGATTGAATACAGCTAGAGCCCATGGACCTCCCTGGTGGTACTTGTTCCCAAGGAGGGGGCAGGGACCGGTTATGCACTGACTATCGTAAACTCAACGAGGTGACCAAGCTTAAACCTTATCCTCTCCCTAGGATCAAAACCTGCATTGATAACTTGGGTAGTGTTCCCTGCCTGAGCAAGATAGACTTAGAGAAGGGATACTGGCAAGTGCCCCTGTCAGAGGAGTCATGCCCTCTAACAGCCTTCATCACTTCCAGAGGCCTCTATCAATGCCAAATGATGCCCTTCAGACTCCGGAATGCCCCAGATTCTAATTTCCAGAGAATTGCAAGATCCTTCTTACATTGGGAAATGTCATCTACTTGGACGACATAGCCACTTATGCTCAGACCTGACAGGAGCACCTGGCCATTTTCCATAAGGTTCTTGATGCCCTCAGATAGGCCAACCTGATCATCACTCTGCAAAAGATCTTTAACCAATTCATTTTCAGGAAATTAAAGTACCTCAGCCACCATGTTGGAAGTGGCACTCTCATGCCCAGCGATGCTAATGTCAGAGCCATTTGGGACGTGCCGTACCTGTGAATGAAGAGGAAGGCTCAGCTGTTCATAGGTATGGTTCAGTACTTCCGCCGGTTCATACCTAACTTCACTGAACGCTGCTGGTTTTATGTTGGTTTTAAACTCTTAACAGGAAAACAAGTGTTCAAGTTCATGCTTGGTTTGAAAGGGCACATGACCACCTAAAGGCGATCCTGATAAATAAGCCTGTCCTTATTTCTTGACAACAACCAACGATTTTTCCTTTCAGCATGTTTGATGCCAGCTGTGCACCAACATCAAGGCAGGTCATTGTTCCAGGAAAAGGATGGAATACAGCACCCTGTGGGTAAGTTCATTTCATCAAATTGGAAGCTCAACTCTGCACAGTCCAACTATAGTATAAATATGAGAAGGAGCTTCTCGTCATGGTTCTTGCAATGAAACACTTCAAATCGTGCCATGCCGATCACCAGTTCCCATTGACAGTGCTAACTGATCACAATCCCTTATGGTACCTAACCACATTCTGGAGCCAAAATAACCACTTGATGCGCTTGAGTATCGATCTCCAGGATTAAAACTGGAAAATTGAGCACATCACGGGGATGGATAATAAGATTGCCGATATCCTGTGTAGTCCACTTGAGTAAGAACCTGTGAGCCTATCCTGCTCCCAATAGCACAAGTGTAGATAATTCCAGGTAGCTTAAAGAGAGCGCCCGAGCTCTCCTGGCACCCATGCCAAACTGGCACAGTGCCATCCCTTTTCCCTACAAAGACTTTGGCACTATCCAGAAGAGGATGTTAGGTTCCTTCGCTATTCTATTTTCCTTATAACTCTATCCTTATTCTTTCCCTATAACATTTCCCTTCCTTGCTTTGATTATTACTCACATTTATTTTATGCCTTACCAAGGCCCATTTTACTTTAATCACCTCTGCCAATGCAGAGTGCCATTGACAGATAGACCAACTGCATAAGTCCTATGGCTTCCCTTTCATGCCTACCGCAGCATGATGCATTTAAAATACAATATGCTATCGCCATTAGTTATTATTATATGAGTGCCAACTTGGCACAGTGCCCTTATTGTAGATGCTGACAAATGATCCTGCTGGAGGAGTCGCCTTCTTGTGTTAAAGGATGAACCGAGCCATTGTCCATTTTTCCATAGGCTAAGGAATGTAATTTTGGCATATATAATCATCATTGTTTATTAACTATTATTGCTTACTCTAAATCTGTCACCTATTCTCTTTATGAATCTCTGTAATAAATCTTGAGTCTCAGACTCGTGACCTTGTGTTTATAGTGCCTGAATGGCACTGAGCTGTTCTTCAAGTATCGTGGAAACGCCTAACCAAGCCCATGTTACCTTACTGTAATGCCTCTTCAAGGCAGACTAACTGCATATGTGCAGAATTCGTAATTGACTATTGCATGAAGTATCTCTATAATTAACCTAGTATTGATTCATTGTTATAACTATACCATTACATTATGAAAAATATTCTGATTAGTGCTGCCCTAACGTAATAAAATTTAATGATAAGAATATGTCATTTCATGCAGCAAATATTTATTCTGCGTTAACGTAAATGGCACAATGTTGTTTTGCCTCTTGAAATTAATAGCTACGCAAAACTTTAAGTTAAATCATAAGGCACCAAAGGGAAATGAGAGAGAAGTAAAGTATTTAAGTGAGTTTGCTTGCTGGTAATCATTCTCACCCGATCTAGGGTGTCAATGTTAACTTGGTTGGGGAGGTGCAATGAATGGAGCCTCTCTCCAAAACACCTGTGCCCGTTTTTACATCTGTAACATAGCTGACAAAAAAATTAAATTAAATTAAATTGTTTTAATTACTGAAACTGTGGGTTTCCACTCCCCCTTTCATAAACTCTCTCCATCATTCCCCAAAATGGTTAAGTCTAACCCCTCTCTCTCTCTCTGTTCAAAATGACTGCCTTAAGGCCTTGTTCCAGGTGACCTTTGAAGATGCCTTCCTTGTTGGCATGAAGCAAGGCAAGGGAGGAGTCAAAAAAGAGAAAGTTGGCGCCCCATCATTCTGAACCCTCCATGAGGTTTAACTGATACCATGCGGCCTATATAGAAAACATGGCAAAGACTGACCTCTGCGACACCTATGTTGGAAGCGATGTGTCATCACCAAAAGGTTATTTACAGACGATGCAACAGAAGTTGAGAGGGAGAATTGCTCAGAACACCACCAAGGACAGATGTCGTTAATCTTGCCTGTCCCTTGAACCTTCCACGTGTTCGACCCCGAGACTTGAACCATTACATTTTGTAGTGGTATTTCAATTCCCTGCTCCATTGCCAGCGCCCTGTTGAATGAGGACACCATCATCTTGACAAAGGTAATGTACCGGAATAAGGTTTCTTAGTCAGTCATGATTCCTGTTATTTCTCTGTCTAATTTTCATTTATTTGCTATTGTATGATCACCTTCAGTAATTTGTGTTGGAGCATTCAGTGTTAACGTAATTATGCATTAGTGTTGAACTGAGTTATTTGGCACCATCTGTGCATTCCCCTCAGTCCCCCTTGAGCACCTTTTTATTCTTGCAAGTAATCATCTTGCATATTTTCGCAGATAGTCCTCGAGTATGGAAGCAATCAGCTTTATCCATGTGCAGACCCCCTTCTACCCCATTGTGATGTTTCCTGTTATGAAGAAATTGTTGGCGTGGAATATTTATTCTGTGTAGGATTCATTATTTTCTAAGGCCTTTATTATTACCTGCCCATTAATTCGTCATTCTTCTGATCTGTGTTGTTATGTAAATATAATTAGTTAAAAGAACCCTTGAGTTTCCATAATTTTCCCTCACATGAAGAAGACCCTAAACCACCAATTTCTATTGTTGTCTACGAATTGTCATAATATTGAGTCAAATGTATAATAAAAATAAGGAACTCCCTGCGTTCATCCGTTTTGCCTAGAATCAACCCAAGTATTCCTGGGCATTCATAGTAATATATATATATATATATATATATATATATATATATATATATATATATATATATATATATATATATATATATATATATATATATATATATATATATATATATATATATATATATATATATTATATATATATATATATATATATATATATATATATATATATATATATATATATATATATATATATATATATATATATATATATATATATATATATATATATATATATATATATATATATATATATATATATATATATATATATATATATATATATATATATATATATATATATATATATATATATATATATATATATATATATATATATATATATATATATATATATATATATATATATATATATATATATATATATATATATATATATATATATATATATATATATATCCAAGTAGGGTGAGTCTCGACTCAGAATACAGTCTCGAAGGCGAAGGAAAGGGCACCATTATTACAGTACGTTTATTATGCTGGACGTTTCACGACAATTTGCTATAGTCGCATTTTCAAGGCTGCAATAATTAAAAAACTTACAAAAAAATCACATTAAAAACATCGACCTATAAATTATAAGACAAATAAAAACGGGGAATAGGCACAGGACATACCTAAACCGTAGCAGTAACAAGACTAAAACAAAAAAAAGAACAGGAAGAGCAAGAAAGGGCGAGAGAAGAAAACATAAACAAAAGGTTACGCAATGAACAACTGAACAGAGGTTGTTTGAGATTAGATGTTCAATCCATCTTCTTTATAATAACCAATTCTAATATATTGAGGCTGGTTTTCATTTTGGGCTTGTCTATTATAGAAAAATCTTTATAATTAATATCAGTTTTGCACATTTTTACATGATTTCTTATATTTGAGTGGTCTGGATTAGACAGTTTACATCCAGTTCTGTGCTTGCCCTTATGAGAATCTATGCGAATCCTGTAGTAGCCTCCTCGTGCACCCTACGTAAATCCCACGATCACATCCTGGGCAAACATATTTATAACGATGTTCGAAGACAAGACATGGCAAAGACGATCATTGAATTTAAATATCCCGATCCGATAGTGCGTGGATTCTTGGTGTCAGTTTCCAGGTCTACAGTTGCGAATGTTCTTTTGAAATATGTAGCAAGAAATTTCTTGCCATATATATATATATGTATATATATATATATATATATATATATATATATATATATATATATATATATATATATATATATATATATGTACATATATATATATATATATATATATATATATATATATATATATATATATATATATATATATATATATATATATATATATATATATATATATATATATATATATATATATATATATATATATATATATATATATATATGTATGTATATATATATATATATATATATATATATATATATATATATATATATATATATATATATATATATATATATATATATATATATATATATATATATATATATATATATATATATATATATATATATATATATATATATATATATATATATATATATATAGCAGAGTATATATATATATATATATATATATGTATATATATATATATATATATATATATATATATATATATATATATATATATATATATATATATATATATATATATATATATATATATATATATATATATTATAAACGTCCTTTAATATTCAATTACTTACTCCGAAATAATATATTTCATATATGTTAAAGAAATTTTTAGTTGATAATAAGTCATCCCGTGAGATCGAACCAGCGGCGGACGAGAATCAGGACTATGAAAGTAGCGACGCAACCAAATCGCCTCTCTTGTGGCGATTTCAGTTGAGCGTCACTGTAGTCCTGATTCTCATCCGTCGCTTTCTTTTGGACCAATCCCACGTGGACGGTGGACTTATTATCAGCAAGAAATTCCTCTCTGCAACATATATAAGTAGCAAATATATTATTTCGAGTGTAGAGGAATTGATATTAAAGACGTTTTTCTTTTCTGATTGTATATGAATCACGGTGATGTGATAAAGTCATATATATATATATATATATATATATATTATATATATATATATATATATATATATATATAAATATATATATATATATATATATATATATATATATATATATATATATATATATATATATACATATATAGTAGTCATGAAAACTCTTTTGTCTGAGTAGTGATTTCTTGTATGTAAAAAGCTTTCAATCTATCTTTAAGCATAGGTAGAAAAAACTATAATAAATTAAGACATGAAATTTTATTGCTCTACTCACCAATTGCATCTTAGCATTGTTTTGCCAACATTATATTTACTTTTCTTACACTTTTGGAGGCGGATAGGAATGGATGAAATCGGCCTCCTGCAGAGATCAGCATTGACTGATTCATGCAACCTGATGGAGAGGCAAGTTTTACAGGGAGTTGATACTCAACACTCTGGTAATTGCTGGTTTTATGATGGCCCACAGGGTTCTCCTCTGGTGAGAGATCTGAGAATTAGTGTGATCTTCAATGAACTCTACCCCACAATCCTTTGAACCCCTTTTTATCAATGGTGTTGTATGCATAGGTAGCCACTCTTGCTGGAAAATACTGCAAAGCCGTCTTGGTAGAACTATCTTCTAAATAGATTTAAAGGGTGTAATGAATCTGCTTGTTGCCTGGTATTTTTCTCGAATATCTCGAGATCCCCACACTCCCTTTATACTTTATCCCCACGCTATAACACTCAGGAATTTCTCCCTTGGTATAGCAAACTTGGGGTTGTTGATGACTGTAGAACTGCGCGCTAAACTCTGGAAAGCTTTGCCAACAGAACAACAAAAGTTTGTTTCCACTCACTGAAGCACCTCGTTGCTACTCACCTACATTCCATCCACCATGCTTTCTTTAACAAAAGCCTCCCTTTTTCTTCAGGTGTGCTGGAGTTAACAATAGCATCTTTGGTGCCACAATATTCTTAAAACCAGTCTCTTGGATAAGTAATCTTGCATAGTCTAATAGACATCTCCCCAAGGAACTGTGGGTTGCTTTCTTTAAATTTCCTGGCAGAATATTTAATGGGTGAGCTTCTGCTTCCCTTTCTAGGACATTAGGGTTCTCTGACCCACTTTTAATGGCCTACCAGTCCCTTTCTTGTGCTCTGGTACATGGTTACTGCACCTTCTGCCTGGTACTTAAGTAAATAGCAATGCTCTGGACTGTTCATTAGGCTCACATCAGTTTTTCTAACAACATCTTTAGTTTTTGTAAGTCTAATCTGTGACACTCAATCACTTTCATGATCTTGACAGATTATAAACTCAGGCATTACACAGAGACTGCAATTGGCCTCTTTACTGAAAAAATTCACGTGAAACACGTAAAGTTTGGCAGCAATAAGAAAATTACAGGTTCCAAAACGACCTTGAAAAGATATGGAGAGAATTGCGTGGCCGCTAAGGAAGTAGATAATGAGTTGACAACTAGCAAATTATTGGCTCACTGATTTTTTCTGTCAGGGGAATTATGAGGCATGTGCAGTTTTGGAAAAAATATTCTTGTAGTGTCCTTCTGACCATGAAGACTCTCTTGGGCACTGTGCACACACACACAATGTATGTATGTATGTATATATGTATATATATATATATGTATATATATATATATATATATAACATATATATAAATATATAATACATATATATATATACATATATATATATATATATATATATATATATATATATATATATATATATATATATATATATATATATATATATATATATATATATATATATATATATATATATATATATATATATATATATATATATATATATATATATATATATATATATATATATATATATATATATATATATATATATATATATACATATATATATATATACATATATATATATATATACATATATATATATACATATCATATATATATCATATATATATATATATATATATATATATATATATATATATATATATATATATATATATATATATATATATATATATATATATATATATATATATATATATATATATATATATATATATATATATATATATACGGCTCGGCAACTACTGGGCTCTCTTCCGCCCCTTCTTCTTTCGGGTTCCTCCAAGGC